>NW_009647579.1:409711-458604 GCF_000708025.1 Charadrius vociferus
GTTTTTGAACTTTGAATGCTTTACCTTTAAAGAATAGCAATGAGAAAAATGTCAGCGAAAAGTATTTTCTCAAGTAAAATAATAGTAAAAAAATCCATTACATAAGATGTCATGAAATAATATTTTTGGTTACTTTGTGCTGTAGATGTATTTTTCCTGTAAATATTTGCTTTTTAATGATTAAACATAGGGTTGGCCATTTGATTAGTTTATGTAGATTTCTGTTTCATGTGGAACCTTAATTAGCCTGCACTTAAAATAATTTATTAAGTTGATGTCTGGATTCCTCATTTGAACTTGTCTATGAAATAGAATGTTTTCTATATTACTGTCAATAATTACTTGGACATATGTTCAGTATTAAGAATACATGAAGATGACTGTTGTAGTTTCAGATCCGTATGTGTTGATTTAAAAGAAAAATTGACACAAGTTTAAGAAAATCCTCATAAACCGAAGCTCTTGATGCCTTGTTTTAGTAGTTAAACCGTATATACTTGTTCTGGAGGAAGGATTTGAATGGAAGTAGATTTTTAGAGGCAAAACTACATGGGAACTTGTGAACAAAATTAGGGGTTTTTACTTTTTTTAATGCATTTTGTTGCTGGAGTTTCTATGCAAACATGAAAATGTAAAAAAAAGGTTTTAACTGGGAGTCTAAGAGAAGTTTCAGAAATTGAATGAATCACTTCTGTCTAATGGCATTATGAAGATGGTTTAATCTTACATTGTGAGTGTTCTGCTGGCAGGTTCTCCTGTGAACAGATTAGACATCCATCTGAGACGTTTTTATCATATTGATTCATTCCTTTGGAAGAATGTAGGCTTTTACTTACTCTAGAGATGATTCCAAGTGGCTTGTTGAGATTACATCTTGCATGTGAATTTTAGCTGAGATTCTGTTACATGGGAGTGACAATTTTTTATTGGCATCATTCAGGTGGTACTGCAGAAAATAAGTAGCTCAGCTTAATGGAAAAAGCTAATATATACACACGTGTAGCAAGCAGCTCTAGGGGAAGTCTGTAGATAATGTACTTGAATAGTGCATGTGTACATAAGATGTAATATTAAAAAAAGTGCTGCTGGTTTATGTTCTTAGAGATCAGGCAGTTGTATATAACCCGTCCTCATGTCTGGGGCACTTCACAACCAAGTGGCAGCTCACATCATTTTTAAAGCATGTTCATTGATGGACAAAAGGGAATAAATACTTTCTGAGCCAGACTTGAGTAATGGTCAGTAGTGTTCTAACACTTGGTCCCATCCTGACAGACTTCAGGCTTAAATAATAATTTACGTAAAACTTAGAAATTAATATTTTTTTTTTATTTTTTCCACTATGCCTTATCACGCTTGAAGCAGCACTAACTTCAAAGTTAGATCAGGTTGCTCAGGCCCTTGTTTGGACTGAAATTTTTTTTAACCGAGACCTCGGAGTATATGGTCAGTAAAATATGTGGAAGCATATAAACAGGTAGTAGAGAAATAAGGATGATTTATGTATTTGTCTCTGCATTTCATGCAAGCAAGGATGAAGCAGGATGTTGCGGAGATGATGATAAAGTACCAGATGTAACTGAAAAGACTTTGCTGGCATCACAAGTTCTGTGTAAATGATCCTTCTCAGCAGGAGGACTTGGGGCTTGTATCAAGGAGACTTTAATTCATCAGCAGTCATTCAGCAACAGAGAACTTAAGAATCAAACTTACCTGTATACCCGGAGATCGTTAAATGCCTTTTTTTTCTATAGGAGGTTGAACTGCTGTGAAAGAAGCAGAGCACATACCTTCCTGGTGACTCCACCAGTGCCAATGCACTTTGGTATGTGAATTTATTAGAACGGTCAGGAGAATCCTATGAGCGGAACTCTTCTCTATATTTGGAAACCCTGAATCTGAATCCGTTTAGGTTACTAGTAATGCTATATTGGCCAACTATACGGTATTTCTTACTGCCTATTAAGAACTCAGATGATGGTAACTTGTTTAATATTAGCCAGCTATAAGGCTATTTCATTATAGTAATTTTGCAGTAATTATTAACTTGAATAATTTGTTACCTGAAGGAGAAGAGCTTTAACTTCCTTTGTCAGTAGCCTGGCTTTTCCATTTTCCTAGCTTCATAAAATAGAAACCAAATGGACTTGCAAAACTGTTTAATTTTAAAGATATTTCATAGGAGAGCAAGGCATTCTAATTCATCTTGGTTTATTATTTTGTAGCCATATGATACAAACAACTAAAAAATGTGTCTCAGAAGGCAGTGATGATGCATAAAAAACAGCAATAGAACAATGTATACAGAAAATACAAAATATCCAAAAGGGTTTTTTTATTATCTGCAAAAGCTGGTCTAAGTCTGTTGGTGCCGCTGTGAAGGATGCTCCTGCCCTTTCCTTGACTTCTGGCTGTGTGGTCTTTTTGCTATCATTAGTACTCATGCTCAGCTTGCACTTCTGGCTGAACCCTAACCCTTACCAAAAAATATTAGTAATGATTGGTTTATTGAATCAGTGAACTTATCCAGCTCACCAGTTAGGCAAATGAATAGTGATGCCAAAAAAGGCCCATGATGAGAACTGCATGGTAGTGATTAGGAGGTGGGAGGAGCAGGGAGAGGGGGCATAGGAAGGCAGGATGTCGCCTTTTAGCAGGGGAGCAGATAAGCTGAAGGCAATTGTAAAATGATATCCATTGGCATAAATTGTAATATTCATAGTTGCTGTATGTTTGTGCTGTTTTAGGAATATACTGCTAAAACAAACCAAAAAATAATCCAAGGAGTTTAGAATACTAATGTGTTCAACAAATATGTTTTTTTGTTTCCTTTAAACAGTTCACTCACATGAGGTCTTTGCATTTCACCTACATAACCAATTCTTTAGAGGTCAAATACAAATTCACCCTGTAATATCTTTACTGATTCAGCATAACGAAAATGGAGTTTTCCCATCATTGCAGGCTATAAATCATAGACTGTTCTTTCTTTGAATAGATTTCAGTTGTCATTTCTTATATATAGCACTTGAAAAATTATTTCTAACCAGAAGTTGAACTTCTGTAACAAAGTGCCTATTCATTAGACATGATATTTCCTGGATATCAGAAGGGTATCTGCAATAGCCTGTTATCAAAGAACAGATAAGATTCCTGCTTTCCCTTTGACTGAGCCAACCCCAGCAAGGAGCAAATAGGGAGTTCTGTAAGAGAGTTTTGTATCCTGTTGCAGGTAGTTAAGTCAATTGCTTTTCATTTGGCATTAATAAAACATTTTGTTCAGTTGCAGTTTAATCCCTAGCAACAGATGTCGTTGCCTAGAAATGCATTAAATATTTTAATGTTTAAATTTATTAAATATGCTTACAATTGAATTAGTATTGGATTTAAATAGAATTATTTTAAACACACAGAAAGTGAAATTGCTGGTGTTTTCCATTTTTCACAACCAGACAACATCAATACATACAGCCTCTTCAGTGAAAACTGAGCAACAGAATGAGTGAAGTCAAAGTTGATGGAAATATAATTAGCTCTACAGATTAGGCCATACCAGCTATAGAAAAAAGGATTTGAAACTTAAACAAACTGAAAATATATAAATAAGCGACAGCCCTTGTTCTGCTGTAATTTACATTCCAAAAGGTGACCTACGCTTTTAAGCCTGATTCCTTCAGTGCTCAATAAAGACAGTAGAAATTACAACAAACTCTCTGGCTTGCCATGACAATCCCCACACATGGATGAGAAAAAGTCTTCTGAGAGGATGCAAATTGAGAAGCACTTCATTATGACACTAAATTGTATAGGTCTTCCAAATAACAAAAAGTCTTTTTAGGGTAAAATGCATTTTGCATAGATTTCTTTATTCATTGATTCTTTTCTCCTACTATGACAAATCAAATTTGGTCACATTTTAGAAGTTTAAAAATAGTCTTGAAAACTGGTTAAATTGCTTTGCTTAGATGTGTAAAAGAGTGAGCCCCACACTCGGCTCATGGTATTTGGCAAGTCTGTAGGCATGGATTTTGCATCAGATTATTCCATGTGTTCTTACAAGAGAAGGGTCAATTTTATCTTTTTTTAAAGTGCTTTGATTTAGGCATTGTTTTCTTACTAATGAATCTTTACCCAATGCTTGTATTCAAATTGGGTATGTATATTGCATGTATGAATAACTCTTTTTAATGGGGAGTGTCTGAGGAGAATGTAACAGAGACAAAATTTTGGGAGAAAAGAAGAATCACAATAGAAAAGCTCAGCAGAAAGTAGTGGGCTTCATCCGTAATACACTGGTGCCAGGAGCGTGCGAAGGCAGACCCAGTCAGGCAGTTGTCAGTTGTCAGCAAGAAAAGCAGAGGATCACATGTGTACCTGTTGAAGCTGGCTGTGGATTGTAGTGTGTGCACCATATCAAATGCATTTACAGTACACAAAGCATGTCCTGTATCTTCTGTCACACCACATACTTTTCAGTTCTTTCTTTGCTATCTGTTTCGCTATCCCCATCAAGCTATTTAAGGATTCTGTAATATTTTCAGGATAAAAATCAGTCTATACCTACCTCGCAAATACCTCCTCGTGGATGGGTTGTAGTTAAGTCGGGATAGAGTCTTATCTGGGTTGACTTAGATCTCTTTTCTTATCCTAAGATGTCCCTTATGCCAGTTTATACTTCCAGACGCATCTACATTCACCTCGACTCAGTGTGTAAATAACACTCTTCATTGTCTCTGAATGTAGTAACAGTGCAAAGATGTCTTAAGCAGCATAAGTGGGTTTAGTCATAATATTGAGGGATAGAAGAGGAAGCACTCTCGGGAACATGTGTGTTAAAACGTGGATGAAGGGAGGGTTTTCACTTACATTTTCTTTCATGTGTTTAGTTGCAAGTTGCTGTCAGGACAAATTCTACTTCACTGTGGTTGAGTGATCAAAAATTAAATGCTTCTTTCTTTTTTCCCCCTATATTTTCCACCGTGTCCTCTAAAATCTAATATTCAACCCTAGTGTAATTGTCCTGAAGTTAATTTGGTACACTGTTTCAGTATTTGGATGTATGAGGAAAAACGGCAAATTTGAGTTAGTCTGCCATAGGTTCCTTTCATAGAATCATAGAACAGTTTGGGTTGGAAGGGACCTTCAAAGATCTTGTCATTGTCCCCCTGCCAGGGGGGACATAATGGGCAGGAACATTATCTCCTCTCCACCAACATCCTCCTCTTCAGTTACAATGTGCTCATTTTACAAGCCCCATTTTGCATACTTGAGTTGGTGTCTCTCTGTATGCCTTCCACAGTACCACGTTTCGTGTCAAGTCTCCCCTGAGAGGTTCCTCTAAGTGTAACATTATTTTAATCTCAAGTGTTTTCTATTGCAATCCCTTACACAATTATGCTAAAAGTTTATGGCAGAAATATTTCCATCCAGTTTTATAGTTGGTAACTGCCAGAACATCCAACAAATGGATGTTGTTCTCTTCTCAGCCTGGAGAAGAGGAGACTCCGGGAGGACCTCATAGCGGCCTTCTAGTACCTGAAGGGGGCTTACAGGAAAGCCGGGGAGGGACTTTTTACATGTAGTGATAGGACTAAGGGGAATGGCTTTAAAATGAAAGAGGGAAGATTTAGGTTAGATATTAGGAAGAAATTTTTCACGCTGAGTGTGGTAAGACACTGGCACAGGTTGCCCAGAGAAGCTGTGGATGCCCCATCCCTGGAGGTGTTTAAGACCAGGCTGCATGGGGCTTTGAGCAACCTTGTCTAGTGGAAGGTGTCCTGTGGCAGGGGGGTTGGAACGAGATGATCTTCAAGGTCCCTTCCAACCTAAACCGTTCTATGATTCTACGAAATCTGCAAATACAATGGCACTCATGTTTCCTGAGAGCATTCTTCCTTTAGACCTAGCATCTGTGATGTGCTAACCCTAACTCAACTGGGCTATCTCTAGCACCTAACTAAAATGTCCATGTCCTGGAAGGTGACCCTTAAAGTCAGGGCTACTGTGTCCCTTGGCAGAGCTTCTCCCTACCAGGATGCTGTTCAGATAGGTTGCGGGTATCTGTGCAGTACAGGTGTGTTTCTCTTCCACGTGTATGACAGCAGCATTCTTCCTGGTGCCTCCATGGAAGGAGTTACACTTTCTGCTTTTAGAAACCAAACATTCCCTCAATTAAATAACTTTTTGGAAAGGCACAAATTGCTTGGACATTGCAGAAAACAAAGAAGCTTGCACGTTATTTCATATTATTATATTATTGTTAATTCTTATGTATTATTTCATATACACTATACAATAATTTGATTATTTTGGTATTAATATCACTAGTCTTTCATTAATTTAATTTTACCAGTGGCAAGCAGGTTAGAAAAATAAATAAATGGAAAAGAGGATCACTGCCAGGGTAGGTCAAATTTTAGGCCTTCCACTCTTGATCTGTCACTTTAAAAAAAAACAACAACAAAACACAAAACCGCCACGGTATAATTCTGTGAAGACATTACAGTCTATTAAGTTAACAGTGTAAATGTTTATTTAAAGAATAGTTTTTTTAAAAAAACTTGTCACTGACCCAGTGTGATAAATAATCAAGACTGGATTAATTTAAAAACTTTATCCAGCCATGAAGCCATAGGTCATAAGAAGTTTATGTGAAGAATGAAAATCCGTAGTCTCAGGCACTTGCACTGTGGAGGTTACTGGCTGCAGGATCCAGCTCTTACAAAGTTTTGACTGGGTTTTGTCATATACACAACTGGGGAGTGCTTCAAAAGCATTAACATTAGCACTTTAGTTGGGATTAAGTGTTGCGTGTGCCAAACTGTCTTCCTGTTTTCAACATTTTTCCTAGCTTAATTTGGCAGTAGGAAGACATACGGGGCATGCTGTGTAGCTGTCACTACCCAGAAGAGGTGAAATTGCGAGAAAGGAGTGGTTGGCTGTACTTTAATGTTTGCATTGTAGCTGGTCTGGTGAAGTTAAGTGTAAAACTACTGATACTAAAACAAGGACTTGCTCTGTAGAATAGGATGAGTCTGTCTCAGCCTCTGCTGGGAACATAACCAGCAAAGTGCCTGGAGGGGAACGGAATGAAGTGTTCTCTGTCTCCTGGAGGGCTGCTGAAATGGACCCTATCTTAGAGCAGTTAGACCAGTGTCATTCATGAGCTTTAGAAAACCCAGCTGCATTTGTTCTTGAAACAGAAAGTACACTGGTTTTGTATATCTCAATCCAAGTTTCACAAGCACAGAGTCTCTACGGAAAAGTGCAGTATCCTGTCTTGCTGTAGGTAACTTCACTAATCAAATTGTGGTTACTTATGCGGTTACGTGTATGTGTAAAGACACAGTTACGTTCTATGGAGAAGCAGAAGGATGATGTGTGCTTGTCAGTAGTTGAAGAATACAGACATACAGTAGCATTTCAGCTCCTTCTAAAGAGAATGTAAACTTTTTTTCTGTAACAATAATTATCTACTCAGTCCTTACGTATTCTAGATTATTTTTTTCTCATAGCTGTATTTGATGGGGAATTTGGAAGACTGGGTGCTAGGAATATGAATGCTTTCAAATCCTCTCTTAAAAAGCAAATTGAAGAAGACAATCAGCCCCTTTTCTTTGTACCCCCAAAGAACGATTTATTTATGGGAAAACAAACATGTCAGTGTTCCGCTGTGGACCGTATCACCACTTGATGTTTTATGTGCCTCAGTTGTTGTGTTTTCAGATTGTAAGCCCCAAGGGGCAGGGACCATGTCTTCTTTTGTTTGTACAGCACTGAGCCTACTGTCAGCACTCTATAAATAAGAAGCAATTATAGTGTTATGCACCCATGTATTGTGAAAGCTTAGGTCTGCTGTTGAAATCCAAGGAAATTTTTCCCTCTTGCTTCAGGGACAGAGGATAGCATACTGTGCTGACTGGCTGAATTTGTTTTACATTGAGGGGGGTGTGTTTATGTGAGGAAAATAGACTAAAAGCTATAATACATCCTTTTCACCCAAGGTGCTTTATTATATGAAGGTTTATTTTGATTATGTTAAATGAATATATAGGAGGTGTTGTGAATTAAAAATGCTGTTTCAAAAGATGATAACCAGTTTTCCAAGGCTAACAACTTAGGTTATTAATGTGATAGTAAAATAAGAAATGAAACTGCTACCAACTATGGAAAATTGTAATTAGAATGGAAAATTCCATCATTCTACTCGGTAGACACAAAGGTTTTTCTGAGTGCAAGGAGTGCAGAGAATACTGGAACAAGAATGGGAAACCTGTTTTGAGCTACCATGTAATCTGAAAGGCACACCATTTTTTTAATATACGTGAAACATACTTTAATGCTGAGACCTTGTGTGTTAAGGTTCTGCCTGAAGTGAAGTTTTACGGCCAATTTATAAGGTCTTGCAAACAGGAGTTTACAGTGGAAACAGTGACTCTTACCGTAATTGTAGCAATGTCAATAGCATTGCTGTAATGAGCATCTGGCTACATTCCATCTGTTGACCACACCAACGGGTTTTGTGCATCATAAAAGAAGTGTTTCCCCTCCATATTTGATTTTCCACATGTCAATCCCTCCTACGCACTCCAACCTTTTCAGTTTATTGGAATCCCAACATGTGAGCTGTGTAAGTGATGGAGATGGGTGCTTGCTCACGTGATAGAGACAGCCTGGCCCATGCAGGCCTTGCAGCATGCTTTTTCAGCTGCATGGCTTGCCCTTGTCACTTCCCCACTGCCATTCAAGTCACGCTGGATTCACACGGCTGATTAGCCTGTCACTTGCATGTGGCATATTAGGTTATGGATTTGGAGAGAGGAAGCAGCACCATGCCCTAAATGCGGGAGGTTTTGCAGCAGGAGAGCAGGAGATGAGGCCAAAAGCAACAATTTTGTATTTAGCACATGAGACTTGGCAGATACAGTTACTGGCATGTGTTTGGGGGAAGCTTATATTTGCATTTGTACAAGGGAAAATTTATGCGTTTAAAAATGTTACCAAACCCAAACTGTATAATTTTAAATGAATGCTGGGCAATTTCAGTTCTAAGTCACTTTATTGTTTTTTTAATCAAAGCAAGAATTGAATAAATGCACCTTAGGTAAAGAGTTTGGATTAAAATATCTTTTGTATGAAATACAAATAAAATATCTTTTTGTAGGAAACAAATATTGCCCAGATGTGCATGTAAGGTTTCACAGCAGTACATACAGCTGCTCTTGTTCTTCAAAGGTAAGTCTATTACTAGAACTTTGAATGGATGATCTAATTTCTTCTGATATCAATGGCTCTTCCATTTCCACCAAGGTGAGATGCTATGGATATCTGAGCTATTCACTGCAATGACGGACTTACCACTTTTAACTTATCAGTGTTTGGAGCCTGGTGCACTTATTCCAGGAACAGAGACAATAGTGAACTGTCGTTGTTTCAGACCTATATATCTGTGTTCTAATATACACAGATTGTTTTTTCCTGAGCATGGAAGAAACAAAGTAGAAGTGCCATACCTACTGGGTGTCCTGTCCTGGTTTTGGCAGCATTCAGTGCATACAGCTATCCCGGTCACGGCATCCGAGTTTCTCTAGCTGTGCTTTAATTTCACCTCCATGTCAGTCCTGTGCTGGTTTTGCTGCTCCTCTATCATGTACATGCACTCAAACGCCAGTCGCTGAAACATCTCTCCCTTTTTCCAATATGCACATTTGCATTTTTTGCATTTTTTTTGAGATTATCCCAGAGCTTTCCTAGGTCCACTGTCAAAAATGTAAGACAATCTTGAGGAACACTGGCTTCGGTAATATGTTGCCCAAGCGCCTTCTATTACCTTGTGCGACAGGTTTTCATAGGAAGCTCTTGTATGTGTCACAGTTGTGATATAGTCGTGGTAGTTGCTATTTTTATAGTATAAGCATACCAGTTTTGGCCCCGAGTCTCTGGTAAAGTTAGTACAAAATGTATTATGAATATCTTTTATCAACACTTTAAACATAACTAGATTTCTAAATGGTAGTCTTTGGGAATTCATTGTGAATCAAAATATCGCTGAAGTTTTGTTCTCAAGGAACTTTCCTTATTTTCTATCCTCATACCTGTTCGCTTTCTGTAGAGCATCTGCTATTAATGCAGTTAAAAAAATAGTCCCGGGTTTGAGGATGAAAGCTGGTCAGTGAACTTTGTCTTTGAGGTGCTCAGAAAAGTATACAATAAATTAGAATACTTTAGGGATGTCTCATTTTGGATTTCACATCTTCAGTAAGAAATTGGCTCTCTACAATTTAGACCCAATATTCCAGGACACAATGTCATTCCCTCCTTGGCTGCATCAGGAAGTTCAGCCTTTATTGCTTCTGTAGTCTACTTATTCCTGCAATAACTTTGCACTTTCTCTCATGTTTCCTCTAGGTGAGAGGAAGCTATAGCCAAATCTATAAACTGACCACTGTGTTGCCCTTTAAATCACTAATAATTATCCTTAAAGGCTATTAACTTCCGTCTGACAAAAGAGGGGCAAGTGACAAGCAAAGCTGATAAATACTAATTAAAATCAGGGCTGTATCTACCTCTTCATCTCACCTTTATTTGTTTCTTTATATTTTTATCCTAAGTTGTGATGATTCTGGACAAAAGGTATTTATACTGTGCATAGCACGATGGGACTTAAGTCCTTGAATGGATAATAGGTAAAATTGTATAAGAAATCAATAATTCTGAATGTTATGAGCAATGTGTTTTTGAATTTTCATATTCAGTAAATCACAGGGCACATCACAGATCAGGAAATATTCACTTAGAGGAGTTCTCTAAAACAGTAGTTTTGGGGCATCCGTGCACAGACCTTTTTGCAGGGCAGGGGAAGCTTTGCCCCGCAGTTTGCTAAGATTGTACCAGGCTTTGGAGAGCTGGGAAAGCTACACGCTCACCCTTACAGCCATCGCGTTCTCTTGCTCTGAAGTGGGTCATTTCCCACCTTCCTTAGAAAGTTTCAGTTACCATTAATATTAACTGCATGAGGCAAACAGATGCTTAATCTGGATATCTCTTCCAGAAGCCATCATTAACTGATATACTTCATTGTTTGTGTGTAGGTGTACGAACGGTATTTCTAAAAGTGCAAATTGTGAGGATTGGTATGTAGTTTTGCTGTTAAGGCTTTTTCTCTCTGAAACACAGTTTCTTTGCTTTTCTTGTTCATAGTAAGATCTGTAGTTTGTATATTGTACGCACACTAAATGTTTGCTCACGACAGAAGATAAGGCAGTCTTTATCTAATAAACCTGAGCAGGAGTACTAATTTTTGAAATGTCAGAAGAATACTGTAATCACAGCTGTCATTGTTTGTCCAGAGAGTGGTGAATAATTCCTCTCAGCGAGGGTGGCTGCTTGACGAAAAATGTGGACACAAGAAAGGACAATTGAAACAAGAGACTGAACTCAGTTGAGATCCACAACTTAACTAGTGTTCCTCAGCTTTGTTGTGTGCACTACAACTACGTACTGTGTAGTTGTAGCAGAGCAATTAATGTGTGGTTTACATTACTGAGCATTTTATTGAGTCCTGGATCATTTTGTGCCTCCTCTAGTGATGTCTCCCACGAAGTATTTGATGTGGGAAAAGCTTCCAGAATTGAGAAATGGAAAAGATATTTTTTTTTGGTTTCAATTTGTTACTGTGCTTGCCTTGTAACTGATGATAATGGCTCTGAAAATATAGGGAGCTAATCAGGCATGGCAGGACTGCAAGTGATTGAGAAGGTCAGTGCATGAAAGTGTTCCACATTTCTCACCTCATTTGCTTTGTAAACCAATCTGTGAGTGGTGTTACTTCTCCTTTCACCTTATACTTAAAGAAGAAAAAAGAAGTATTCTAAGCTGATGATCTAAACCAACATATGAAAAAAAAGGATGAAGACGTACATCAAATGTGCATCCTGTTGATTTATGTTTTGTGTGTTTAGAGAGAAGTAAAAAGCATAAGTATTATTGTGTATAGTGGCTCTCATTTTCCTGTGTTGCGTGGTACTGTACACACAAAGTTTGGCTCCTTACTGTAACATACCTCGGTCAAATGTTTTTGTTTGCTACTTAAATGTCTTAGGCATAGCAGTTCAAAGTTGGGTTATTTATTTATTTGCTGTTTTTCTTGATGTATTCAGGGAAGATAAGTGTTCAAAGAACTGAAGACTTAAAAGACGCTTATTCTCAAAGCCAAAGGTTTTGGAGTCTTTGAGGACAGGGTTGATATATCTGTTGGAACAACAATAAACAAGTTTTATTTTATTAGAGCCAAAATATTTTTCAAATGTTGGTAATTAAATTGGGCCCATAAAGAAGCTAGGATATTAATATCAAGGGTGGATATTTCAATATTAGGAGATAGTGGCTTGCAAGAGTCGTAATTAGGAATGTGATTCAAAACTCTTCTAGCTATACCTTTAACCCACACCCTTAATGCTTTACTGTCATAATTCAGATCATAAGCAATACATAACCAGGGCATGCCAGTTGCTTTTGTGTGTTTTACTTTATAATAAGGATTTCAGTATATTATGTGCATTGCTATCGTTTACTATTAACTATTAATAGCAGGAAAAGTTTTAGTGCATTTAATGATTTCTAATATTTCATCATATCATTCATACATTCATACTCTTATTTCTTATTCAGTTTTATTCTTAATTTTTCAAGTTGTTCCCTCATGAATTTATCCTGGTCATTTGAAATACAGCAGCTGGAAAATAGGGAGTAAGTTGGGGATTTACTTGTACTTGAAATAATTCTTTCGTCTAATTTTTTCTTATGAGGAAAAAAAAAGAGATAATGATTCTTGCATTTTTTCAGGTTATTTTCCCTCCCTCTTCTCAGGTAAGTGTATAGATCAAACAGTGGGTAAAAGAAACAAAGTTTTTGGTCGTTCTGAACTAACATGTGTAACCTAGAAGATTCTATTTTTTATCATTTTTGTAAGTGACATGCTTTTTCAGTTTTTATCACTTTAACGTTCTAGTACCTCTTTTGACCTACATCTGTATACCGATACATTTTTAAAAATATTTTTTGTTTCCATCTTTATTTTTTGGTACTTCCATGTTGTCATCTAACTTATAAGACGATATGTGACAAGCTGAAAAAGTTATCAAGACCATTCAGAGCAAAGATAGTGACAATATGCTGGGAGGTGAACTTGAGAAATGGCAAGTAAACATCTGGACCTTGGAATGAGTCATGGCTACTAGAAATCATTTTAACAAAGTAAGCCCATTAAAAATGGAGGAAAAGAAGACATTTTTAACAAAGGAAGCCTCATGGATATGAGGCTTTTTGCAATGATATTTTGCAAAGTGAAAGCAGGAACGGAGAAAGTGGAACTTAGCAATATGGCTCTTGCAGGATGCAGAAGGAAAAGAAGTCTGATGGCTGAAGAGCATAAAGTGGAGAGAACAGTCATTACTGTGGAGGAAAAGAGGGGATGAAGTGCTTAGAAGGCGCTAGCATGCCATTCAGGGGTTGAAAATAACTTGGAAAGGGGAAATTAGGTTGACAATTTTGCAAGAAAACAGTTCAGCACTGTTCAGAGACCTGAGAAAGTACTTGGGCAGCCAGAAGCAAGCTAGGCTTGAAAAAGCCTGGGCCAAAGAGACTGCTTTGTACACCTCATCCAACCTGATACATCCCGTCAGAGGAGCATGATGGGTCACTGCCATGAAGATGAGGCCACTGGAAACTTGTGAGGGAACTAATTATAGCATATATTTCACACCAAAAAAACCCCACAGGACAGATGAGAGAGAAATTTGTAACGGGGAAGACAATCAAACATTAAAAAATTGCAGTGTATTCTGTGTTATTCTGAAACCTTCATTTAAGATGCTGTGTTCCAGCTGAACAAAAAATTCTAGATCTGTTGAGAGAACCATTTGAGGATGCATTAAGCACAATGGAGGGTCTTCGGCTTTATCAGTTGTTTTCTCATGGCTTTAACCATGAGGGAAGTCATACAAATCAAAAGACCTGGAGAGATGTTAAGAATTCCATTATAGAATAAAGAAGATTTAACTTGCTCACTACCTGCACGCTGCTGTCCTCCAAGATCAAGGCTTTCATCTGGAAACTCATGCACAAATACACTCTATTTTGTTATACCCCTTTTCATACTCTCTTTAATAGCAAATATAAGGGAGTTGTGGCTAATTCTAGATTTGTAGCGAATTCTAATTTCATTTAGAATTAGCAGGTGAGCTGAAACCACCTGGAAACACTACATTTAAATGACTGCTGCAGTACTTTTTTTACCTTAGAAGGTATAAACCTAAGAGGAAAACAGACTCTGTGTGTGTGATATAGGATAAAGAGCAGAGGAGTGAGAAGAAAACATAGTTGCTCAGTTGCAGCTCTGTAGTGGGAGGTAAATAAAACAGTGTCTGATATACTGTCTTCACAAAAGGAAAAGAAGGAGCAGTGAAAGCCCAACACCCACATTTTGATCTGATCTGATACTTGGCATATAGGAGAAGGTATCTGCACAGGCATGACAGTGGAGAAAGTGATTGAAGTGTAGCCTTATTTTCTTCAGGTAGGCCTCTTTACAAATTTTGTGGCATAATTCTATCCCAGAATTAAAAAATAGTTGAATGCTTTCCTAGTCAGTAGGGGATTATTTGTGTAATGAAAGAGCTTTCGTGCTGCAATACTTCAGTTGGTCTGTACTAGTGCTAAAGAGGTAATTATCACTCTTACTGAGGTTTTCCAAGTTGACAACCAAGGGGGTCGAAAATGCTTTCTGTGTCAGATAATGTGCTTAACTAACTTTCAATGAAGTTGCATATCATGGTTCATTACCCCTTGAATTTTTTTCAGGACCTAAAGTGGCTGGTTTAGTGACTAGCAGTAATGTATCAGAGCAGATCAGCAGCAGATAATTTAGTCTGATCTTGTTTGATTTTATGGGTCTCCTAAAAACTTTGTTTCCACATACCTAGCAGCTTAACGGACAGACATATGATTTCAAGCTGCTGAACTTCAAGGACTGTTGTAGAAGGGGCAAGAATGCATGGTGGAAGAAAAAAGGGTGGAATTAATGCTGAGAAAGAATTTGACTCTGGCTTATACACTATTGCCTTTCATTTTTAGACATGTCTACACTGACTATTATACATTTCTGCATCTGTTTGTGGTACAAAAAAACAGAAATGAGAAGACTAAATTTTAACAAATAAAATGTTTTCAGATGTATATAGTTCTTCATGTTCCTCTAAGAGGAAAAGAGAAAGTTCTTTACAATCCTAAATATAGCTTAACATCTACAGCTAAGGGATTCTTAAAGTTGTTATTATTTAAAAATAATCTTTGTAGAAATAAAGCACCTTTCAAATATTTAATTAATACAGAATTTCAGTGGGACAAGGTATCCAGGACTTAGCTGGAGTTTCAGACGGTGTTGATCTCAAGGTTTAAATGAGTGGACTAAAATGTGGTTTAGGCTTTTTACCATTGAAATGAAAAAAAACCCAAGGCTCTTGTCATTTCACTTCATTCATAGAGTTAAAAAAAAAAGCCAGTATCTTATGCTTACATACTTTAGAAAAATGGAATTCTGATGCAGAAATTAATAGGCTAAAAGTTAAGGGCAATGGAATACACTAGCAAAGTTATCCCCCATACACCATCACCCTGGGGAACCAACGATTTTGAATTTTCTGTGAGACATTCATTTAATGAGGTTGAATTTTCATAGCATTCTCATAAAATAAAATACAGTATCTTAGCAAAAGAACAGTCATTTCCAAGAGCCCAAGGAAGATAAAATGTGTTTGCATTCTTACGAATGGTCCTTCCCCTAAAAAATAATGCAATACACTTGCTGAATTCAACAGACATTGTAGACAACCGACAACCCTTTTTTGTCAGCAAATAAATCTGATTCTAAAATACCTTGTATTTTAATTTTATAATTGTATGTTAAAAAACTGACAAATACTTATCTTTCAAATGGCTGTGATAGCTGTAATTTCTTCTACTTAGTTGTTTTTTCTCTTCTTATAGTAAGCATTCACATTCAATACAGTAAATAATAGCAGGTTACCATTATTTTAATTTTAGACAGGATTAAGTTGAATCAAATTTAATGGTGGGGTGCATGTAGAAGGAGCTGAAATACTCTAACAGAGATCTATCTGGTATGAACCAAGGATCGCAGGGTCTCACTTTTATGTGCCTGAGAGCTTGATGTATTTATGGAGTGTAGGATAGTCGATAGTTTCCTTTTAGTTTTTTACAGTTAGACAAGGTATTACTGGTATGAGCAGGTATTTCCTATATGCAGAATAGGAAATACTGCTAATACAGTTAATAACCCAGCTAACAGAAGAAAAAAAAAATTGAAAGGAAATGCTTTAAGGGCTCTCATGGTACACTGTAGTATTAAACACATGGCAGCCCATTGACTCAAAATAAAATGTTACAATTTGAGCGTGATGTCACTGGTCAATTATTTGACTGGGGTAGCAATACTGATAGTGATATCACACCTATGAAAACTGGAATTCATCCAGCTAAGTTTGAAGGTGTGATCTACAATCCGTCAATGTCAGTTGAAAGTCAACCGTTGCGTTTTACATCAAACTATAAAAGTAAGTTTTACCTTCACTGCTGAAGCATAAGGGTTGTTCAAGCAGCCCATTCTTTTTAGGTATTATGTATATGGGTTATGCATTGTGTTCCTCTGAGAGGCCTTTGATTGCATCTTTAGTCATAATTAATGTCTGGTGTTAATTAGTACTAATAGTGTGTGTTCTTTTTAATAAATGTAAACTTCACAAAATAATTTGTAAGTAGGCACTATTCTATTCCTATTTTGAAAAACTGAACTACAAAGATGTTATGACCTATTCATAAATTATTTTGTATTTATCTATTTGTATAGGCCTGGTTTGTGACTAATTGTACCTCTAACTTAATTTTGAACTCCTTTATGTAACCTATTTGCTAGGTTTTGCATAGGGTTATTTGAACATTGTATTATTGTTGTGCATTGTGATTTGAGGACTGAAGCACTTAGTACGCTAAGGAGCAATATTTTATAAGCCGTGAATAAGGTGTACAGTACAACTATTCTGAATTTACAGTCTGAATGTACAAATAACAGTATTATTTTGAAAAAACTAAAATGCAAAAAATAATTCTCAATTTCTTTGATTAGGAAGATAACTTTAAGTATATTTAATCAGCTCTAAATAGCAACATTCTCTCTGGCAATACTGTAGCTTGGAAGTGTTGTATGTCCTTTTTACTTCTATTAAATATTTATGAATACAACAATTTTTTTATTCCTATCATGCTGGAGGGTTTTTTCATCCTTAGCAAGAAGGACCACAAAATTATATCAATTTATGAACATTTATATCTCTATGTTAAATATATATTAATATATGAAGATGTAAATATCATTATATCAATATATAAAAATTATATCAATAGAATACTTTTACAGATTTCTTTAAGGTATTTATTAATTAATAATTTCTACATCTTTTTATTTTATGATTACAGCACTTCAAAATTTCTTTTCTGGTTCCAACAACAAAAAGAAACAAATGAAATAGGTTATTACAATAAAGCAGTAGTATGGGTTTATTTATCTGCATTATATAATCCCAGTTTACAGACCTGCCTAGTATCCTTTCTTCTTTTAAAGGTTGTCTGACCTTTCCCATAAAGAAATCCTTTCTTTTGGCTGATAATTTTATAAAATTACTTGGGACACTTGCCAAGTGAGGTTATCTGTCTCAAGAGTTTATACTCTGCACAAATGCTTCCATGTGCTTAGCCGAAAAGGCTCAGCTATTTGCAAGACAGAGGATATAGGTTAAAAAAAAAAAAACAACAACCAACCCAAACTAGTAAACGATACAACTGGAAACTTCTTTGAAAAGATTTACTGATCCCATTGCTTCAAGATAGTGTCCTGGGTTTTAACAATTGGGTAGTATTCATTTCATGGATGTACTTTTTGTTGTCCAAGTAAATGTTAAATTTGGTTAATTTAGAAGAATCCCACTTTGCATGAGATCTTGGGTTTTAGCAAGTAGGATTCCATCTGTGTGATCGGCTCTGGGGCTGAGGAAGATTTCCCTTATTTTCAGTTTGAGAGCACTTCTGTTGTTCCAGGTCCAGAGCTGAAGCTGAGAGATTGTCTCTCCTCTGTCTTCTGTGTTATCTGCCAGTCTGTAACTGGGATTTTTCTCAACAAGTTGATTTGAGAGGAGAGAATGAGATCCAGAGAAGACTGAGACTGATTAAAACTGTGAGAAGGCAGGAAAAAGAGTTTGGGAATATATCTCAAAAGGAAAGAGATGGCAAATCAGCGGCAGGGTTAGGGTGGAGCTGAGGTAGCTGTGCAAACAGGGGAGAGTTGGTGGTTCAGGAGACAAGGAGAAAAATTGGGACTACTAAACTATGAGGAAGAGGATTGTGAGATGGGGACTGGAGGGCATGGTGGAGGTCGGAGTACCTGAATAAGAATGACTGAATACGGAAAATGAAGGGGAAATTGGAACTGGCTGAGCAAAACCCCTAATGGGAGTAACTGAAGAGAGTCCAGAGAGGTGAGGATAACTACAAGTTGACCAAGTAGTAGATGCTGATACTCAGGTAAATGAATGCAATAATGTCATAATAAAGAATGCTCTAGAAAAGTCTGAATGAAATTTGTAGTTTTGTTTTGACAATAGTGTTTGAATATCATTCAATTAACTAAGCTTGAATATAAGATGTATCAAAATTGTTGGGTAGTTGGTCATGGGCGAAGGCCTGACATCCATTCTGTGTACTGATTGAGGCAGGCATCGTGAGAAAAAAATATCTGCAGAATTAGGGACTATATCATAACTAATATCTAATAAGGTGCAAAGTTCAAGAAGAACAGATAATCTTAATTCTGGAACATTTTAACTTTTGCTTGTTTCAACTTGATAATGTTGTTATACCATAGAATTTTTTTCTGTATGTGGAATACACATTAAGTAGATTGTATGCAAGATAGTAGACAAAATTCTGGAAATTCATTGTGTAAATTAAAAAAAAATTGTCTTTGTGTGTCTGGGCTTTAATCACATTATGCGGATAACATTAAGTTAAATGACAGAAGGATCAGTTTTGCAGTATCTTTTTAATCGGTGAAATACTTGCTTGGTCATCTCTGCAAGAGGTTGAATATACAGCAAGAGATTTGCTAAATGACAAAAGCTTTAATGTGAATTTCAGTGTTTTGTCTTCAGTATGTATACCTGTATCAGTCATCTTGTAATATTTTTAATAATTATTTTGTAATCAATTCCATTATTCTGATAAAACAGAGTTTCCTTGAGTGAGCCACATAGCCAAACAGCTTTTAGTAAAAGGCCTAATGTGTCAACATTGGCAGGTAGTTCAGTCTTTTTTTTTTTTTTTTTATCTACAAGATAAAATCTTGAACTCTAAAAAGAAAAGTAAATAAATAAGCTTAAAGAGGCAGCTGCGTGCTTATGAAGAGAAAGAGTAACAAAAGACACATCAAAAAAGCAAGGGATGATGTGTTTCAAATAAACCTTGGTACTTTTGACAGTTCTCTGTTTAGGATTTTCTCATAAAGGTTCAAGGTAGAATAACTTAAAGGTGGAATAGAGTACTGCCAGAATATTTGACTTGTCCTGTAGGCAATTTTTTGAGGCAATGCAAGTATTTAATTGACCTAAATATGTAGAATTTATAGTCTTAAGAAGGCAAGTTCTATGCATCAGCAGTGTTTACAAAGTAATAGTTGCCAGACTCCAGGATGGGGGTTTATTTGACAGGATCTGGCCAGTAAGTTAGTATTTAGAGTAAACATGAAATCGAATGCAATTCAAGAATACCATTTTGTGAGTCTGGTGCAGCAGTCTGAAGTCTGTAGTAACGAGGAACCACAGCTTGTGTTGCTGGAATGTTAGAGGGTGCCTGGTTATTCTGAAAACTCATGCTGCTACGCTTACCCTTGATTTGGGAAATTTTCTGTGTCTTAATTTTTTTCATGTCATCAGTGCAGCGTTCTGTACTAAAAAAAGTGTATAGTTGTAATACATTGCAAACTATTGTGTAAAAAATCTTGAAAGTATGTGCAGTCCTGTTGTCTAGGCAGAGCCTCCCCTTCAGCTACTTTATCGGTAAAAGTCCCTTTCCTAAGATTGTCATACCAACAATTACTATTTTTTTCTGAATAAGGATATTAGCATTCACAGTAGTGTAAAAAACCCAATGTTTATCTTAATGATCAAGTCTAACTCTGGAGTTACAATCAGCAAATGTGTCTCTGTTGATTTCAGCAGAGGTTGAGAAAACCTGGAAGTGTTTTACTCTTCACATTACTATTGACACAGGCTATGGAGCACCTATTGTTAAGACAAGGCTACGTACGTCTGTCTAAATCTTACATTGTTAAAAACTGCAGTTGTTCTTGCCATTATGTTTCTTTGCAAGGCTCTAGGCACAGATTAGATGCTGCATAAGCAATAACTAACAGGTCAGTGTGTGCGCTACCACCTGGAAATATTGTTAAGGGGGGAAAAATCAGCAATGCTGAGTTTGGATTCTGTAGAAAGAAATAAGTAATGATTTTTAACTGGATTTTTTAAAATCTGTGTTTTCAAGGGTCTTTTCTTTGAAATTTTTAAGTTTTCTTAAGGATTTAAACATAAAGATCTGTTTAAATAAAAAAAGCTTTTAGTTGAAGAATAAAAAAATAATCTAATACCACCTAAAAAAGCCTGGAAGTCAGTCTGTCAGGTTCTTTCTGGCAATGAAGCTCTTGCATTATCTTTTTAATGTTGAAATCAGTTCAAGTCAGTGAAATTTCTTTAATGAACTTTAGGGCACATCTTCAAAGAAACCTGCAATTGAACCTGTGGAAAGGCCAATGCCTTTGAACTGTGGAAAAGAAGTTTATCCTAGATTAGCTTGATCTTTTAGTTTACTCTGCCTTCTAATCTAGTAACAAAGATCTAAGCTTTAAGAATACCCCTGAACTGCAGTGATAACCTAAAAGTAGTGTATTGTTATGGATAAATTCATTACTTCCCATAGGTATTGGCATTTTATATTTGGAAAGAGAGCGAAGTTGTTGATTTTATACTGTGAACATAAACATTCTGGGTCTCCCTGAGCACTAAATTTTCTTTAGTTTTGTTATATATTGAAAATTTATCTTCCTTTTTGTTTCCATTCTCCCTCTAACATTTCGCTGTATTTCCATCCAGTTCAGCCTTTCATCAACAAAATGTGGAACAATGTACCTTCAAATGTGAAAGAAATAACAAAATCTGGAACGAATTATAAAGTGATGGAGAAGGGAAATGCAGAACTGTATGGAAATGAGTACATTAGTGCAGAGGTTCTAATGCACATAAGTCTGTTTTGAAGGACACTTCATTTTTAGTTTGAACTTCTGCTTTTAAATTTTACTGTAATCTGATATAACATTTGCTTTGGTGAGTACTTGAGGAACTTTCAGTGTTAACAGTATTCTTTTCTATAGAAATTCCTTTGGATTTCAGATTTTGTACTCCTTCCAGGTTACAATAAGAAAAACATGGAAGAGTTTTTTAATAGAAAAACAACTTGGTTTGCAGCTGGCAATCACAATGCCTCTACTGCTGCTTTTATTTTATGAAATGGAACAGGTCAATTCAATATCAGAGCTGATTGTGTTCCTTCTCTGGTCAAGGTGAAAATACAAGTCCAGCAAAAAATTAAGTGACTGCTAGTTTCTTCCTTTCAATCATTCTGTGAAGTGTCTTTTAATAACCGTCTCATTTTGCCGAATCAAGTAGGACAAGAATGGTTATCACTCAGCAGCAAAGGAAAAAACACCTTTTGTCTATGAACATTGACTTCCAAAACTGACATCATTTGATGCCTACTTTTATTATTTTGGATAATAAGAATATGGATATTATTATGGATAATAAGAAGTATCACTGTGCAAAAAGTGCAGAAAACCAGAGTTAGGTAGAAATCTAATTCACAATCAGGTGAAAAAAAAAGTATGTATAAAACTGGATTTTTGAAGAGGGAAGTATAGAAGAGAAGAATATAAAATGTGGTTGAAGGAACAGAGAATAATTAAAAATTGGAATTGTATCTTTATCCAGCATTAAAAATTAAATGATGCTATATTTTCCTGTAATGTATTTTATTTTGAGATTAAATCCTTGACCTATTAAAGTCAATGGGAATTTCACCACTGACTTGATTGTCACTATTTCACCTTTTGTCTGTGAGAAGCAGTTTCTGCTTTTTATTATTATTTCAAAACGGTATCCTTCCTTTTCTTCTCTCACTCTGGTTTCCTAAGGATTTATAATCTTTTGCATCAAAAGGAATTTTTTTCTCGGTATGTACCGCATAGTTGAAATCGAGTACCCCGCAAAAAGCTAGCTGACCTAATGGGCTGATTCCAGCAGAGCAGACGTTTTGAATCTGGACTTTCTTAGTTATTGAGGGTATAGGATTTTGCATGCTTTTATCCTTTTATTGGTGAATGCACTAAAGTGCATGCAGACAGAGAATGTTAAAGTGGCAGTCAGATAAACTTGTTAAAGCAGTGGGAGTTTTTCCTTTCTTTCTACGTGACTTTATCATCACAGTGGAGTTAAAAGGCAATTAGCCCTTCAGCTCTTTTCTGGCCAGTTTATTGGCATTTTACACAGAACTGTTGAATAGACAGTGCCATATTAAAAATTCCAGTGAAGCTGGCCTGGGGATAACAGACTCTAAATTTCAGGTTAATGTAGGTTTCCTTGAGAGGAACTATTGCCAAAAAGCTCAAGTAAAATTATCTAAATACAGTACCTATGCTGCATGTACTCATAGTTGATGGAAAATTGTAGTAGTCTTGCTACATGCTGTGTTACATTTCCAGGGAAATATTTTTATAAAGAGTGTTTGATGAAAAAGTTTATTCCTTTAGTAATAACAGGCTACCCACTGTGTTACTTAAGGCAATGAACATAGTGAGTAGAACTGGACGTTTTCATCATAATAACAACAATTACACTTGCTTTGCATTTCTGTAATTTTCATCTGAGGTCATTAAAACACTTTACAAACATGGATTACTTATTTCTTTCAGTATATGAGAAGGTGGGGGAGAGATTATTATGTCAAAATTTTTACCAAATTTAGTCCAAAATTTGTATTCCTTTGGGGTTTTTTAGAATTGTAAAGGAAATATTGTGGGTTTTTTTCTCATTTCAGTGTCAATAGAAAATCAAGCATGTCTTTTGAAGTTCTTGCACCCCCAAATGTTAAGAACCAAAAATTTATTGTAAAAATTTTTCGTCACTGAGGAGAATGAAATACAGACATCAAACACATAAGGTTATACTGGAGAGTAAATTGGGATTTTCATAGTATTTCTTTTTTAACCTGCTCTTGCCAAAGAAAATGGGAGGGTTTTGATAGACTTGACTGAGACTATTATTGGGTCGTAATGATGCATTCATTGCTTCTAGGAAGAAATTTATTTAATTAAATTTTGTAGCTGATTCTGATTTACTGATGTTAAAACAGATAATGAGAAATCCACTGAGGTCTGTGTGATTGAAAAACAGATGGTAAAAACAAAGCGTAGATGCGATATTTTTAACCTGACCATATACATTGCTTAAACTCCTTTGAGTTGTATGCCACCTTACTGTGAAATCAACAAAAAGGCTCCTTATAAGTCCAGCTGATTTTTGGATCAGATCCATTTCGACATAGGGAGGGAAAGCTGGTAGGTTTAAAGAATCAAAAGCCCTATTTTCACACTGGTTTTCAGGTTTGCATGGCCATTCCAGAGAGGGCACTCAGATTTTGTTCAGACAGTAAGTGATGGATTTATGCTCCAGTGTGTCTTAACAATAAACAAAGCAAACCAAAATGCTCTCATTTGCTGAGTTATATAAGCTACCAGCTTTTTCCTTCAGTGCACAACACTGTAATTGGAAGTGATTACCAATAACCACAGGTTTATTTTAAATGGTGTATATCTGTGCTTCAGCTGTCACTGTTAAGAGCTCAAACTTTGCTTCTGATACTGACGAGCCATCGTTAAAGTTATCTGTAACTTTTGTCTTTTAATACAGCAAATATATGTTGCAAGTCAACAAAATGGTTTCGCTAAATGGGCATTACTGTGTAAATCAAAAGTCTGGAAGTTAGGAAGTGCCAGATTTAAAGTAGCTCATACAATTTTTATTTTGATGCCCTTTTTGGTACATGTTACAGCACTTTTCAGTTATACAGTTGTTTTCTACCTTTTCTCTAGCACCTCACTTCCATGCTTGCTATCTATTATACTAAATACATTCTCGAGTTGCATATTAAATGGGACAGTGACTGTGGGAGAGACAAATAATACTGCTATTGGTCAACTTAGCCCTATCCATTCTCTTGCTACAGAATTCTTATGTCCTAACAAATTGTGTAGAACAAAATAGGAACTTCTGTTTATTTCAGTCATGACCTGTCTCAGATGCATAAAGCAGTGACAGTTACCTCAGAGCAATGAAAACATCACCATTGTGGTAGTAAAAGGATCTGGTCCCCAAGAGCAAAACCAGTGCTGAAGCACCGGGAGTGGTTCTGAGTTTTAGATCTTTTCTAACAGTTCTCTGGGCCGCCTAGGCAAAAGTCACTTTTTAACATCTACAAAATGAGGAAAATGAAATGTACAATTTTATTTTATAGAGATGTGTCAAATATAACATGTTTAAGTCTATACAACTGTTTCAAAAATGAAAAGGACTATAAAACGCGAAGAATTTTACACAAGCAAGCCTAATGCATTAGAGCAAATGACCAAGACATCTGCAACAAACAAAGGCTTTTGAAACTGTGCCCAGTGTCTGTGCACCATCTTTTCCCACACAGATAATAATGCGCTTTTCGTATCACAAAGAAGAGGCAGAAAGCAGTTTGTTAGTGTTCTAGAGATACCCAGAGACAGTGATGAGCAGCACAGAGAAGCCCAGGAAGCAAATAGTAATGTAGTTTCAGGGAGATGCTTAGCAAAGGCCGCATTTTACAAACTGGTGCTATTGAAAGGCAGCTTCACTCTGTAGGAGACATTTAGCCTGTGAACAGAGTGACACTGAGGTCCTAGAGTGAAAAATAGTGTGTGATCATTAGTTAGAAATAACCATAATTTATAGACACCAGGGGGCAGAATTAAGGTTGCAAGGACAGCTATAAACCTGGCATTTCCAACCATCTAAAGGGCTATTTATGTTCAAACTCAAATACACTTTTCAATTTAAATATTTGAATGGTATAGAATTTGTTGCAAATAATGTTCTAAGTTTGTGCAAACAAAAGCATTTAAATACACTTGGAAGAGAAGTGTGATTGCTCATATATTAAAAATGTGAATCTAACTAAAAGCTAATTTTAATTAGTTTCAGCTAACGTCCAACACGTTATTGTTTGTGGATAAATTAGTCCAGCTCTCTAAAGAAAAAACATGAAACAAATCCTTTCTTGGATGTTAGACCACTTTTTCTTAATTTCTGAACTGCAGAAAATATTGCAGATAACTGCAGCTTTTTATTTCCAACCTGACCTTCCACATTCTGAAACTAATTTGCCATACTGCTTCTCAAAGTCTGCTCAAGGACTTCCTTTAGCAGAATAATGTGGTTCTTATTAAGTACATCCTATAAGACCCAGGAGGATTGCATGCAAAGGAAATAAGACGGAGACACAAACGAATTTCCATCCTCCAGTCAGATATATGATATTGATGACCAGGATGTATATGAAGGATATTGTAAAGAAGACAAAGAAAAAGAATTAAAGCAAATGTCTGACAAATTGGCTGTCTTCATACGCAAAGATGACAAGTGGTCTATACAGCTAAGTAGAAGAGATGTAGGCATCAAGCCAAATAGTTATATAGTCAACAAGTCTCTTTGAATCACATGGTTATATGTAACCTCTCTTTCAAATAAGGCCTCACTTTAAATTACATCATCATGAAAGACTTAAAAGCCATGAAGTTTTACATGAAAACTGATAGTTTCTCGTAACTCCAAATGTTGTTTTTCGTTGGTATGAATTTTATATTTTTACCAGAATACTGAACTATTCTGTTAAAGTGGAACTTCTTCAGGAGATTGTTTCCCTAGTTTTTAATTAAATGCACCAAATATAAATAATTGTGAAATAGCAGCTTTCATTTCAAAGTCTCTTTCTTCTGTTAGCTAAGGTTTTTCTATAAGGTGACAGAATATTTTCACGTTAGGATAATTTGATGGAAAAATGCATTGAAATAGCTTGAATGTACTACAGTCTCTGTAATTCCTGATGTTCTGGTTCTAGTGTGTCTTGCCTAATGTAGCTAAATATAGATTTCAGAGGTTTTACAAGGCACTTGTTTTATGAGGAAGATTTATGCTCCATATGTGACTCAATGCAAGTGTAAATAAGTGAATGGACTCCTGAACTATCACTATTTTTCATTTCATTCTTCAACAACATGCAGAATTTGGATAGTCGGGATTCTAATATGATTTTCCTATTAATCTGTTTTAAACCATGAAATCTGATATTTTCACCATGACTAATCCATGAAATTTGTCAACTTTGTCTGTGATTTACACAAGCTCTATTTATAAAGAGGACTTGTTTGAGTCCTAAGGCATGGAATATTATTTCCCAGCATGCTTTTAGTGTCTTTTTACTAATAAGTATAAACAAAATGTGCTCATTGATTATATTATTATTTCAAGATCAGGAGGTAAAACATGAGGAATGTGCAAGAATATATTCCCCATAGCAGTGTATACGAGTCTTAAGCCATTAGGAAGAAAATAACCTATTGTATCAGAGTTGGTAAGAATGGTTGTGATCATAAAGTTTACCTAAAATAATTGGATAACTTGCTTGTAGATTAAAAACATATGTGATACTTGTATGTCTTTATGCTGTAGGCTTTAGAATTAATTGCTGTCAGCATAAAACAGACCAAACAAAAATAGATTTGCATCAATTCTTTGTAATGGGGGGGAAAGAAAAGCTTGAATGACAGTGAGGATAATTCTGTTTTGTATTTGGGGGGGAAATGGCTATACAACATTCACATACTGGAGTGCAATTTACTATATATGGGAAAAAATAAAGATGCTTTATGTAAATGTAATAATATGCAAGCAATACCTTCAAAAGGAAAGAAAAAAGTCTCTTGTGTACAGAAAGTTAGTCTACTCCAGCTGTCCTCTCTCACATTGTGGGGGGAAGACATTTGGGGAAAGGCCAAAACGCAGATATTCACAAAGCATTCAATTTTTAGTTCAGCATAATGTCTTAATCAGCTTTTACAGAGCTGCTCTGCTCTGTACCAAACATGCTATAAATGTGCAATACATCCGTACATGTAAATAAGTCACACTCCCTGTGGTGATGAGAACAAGATGACTACGTATTTCAATAACTGCACAATGCTGCAGGTAATAGCAAAGCAGCAGCATCTAGTTGTTTTTCAGCGGAACAGGGGACTGGAGCTAGAACTGCTGAATACCGTGGCTATCTCTTCATCATTTCAAATTCCTGTTCATACAGTTTTATGAAAGATCTCCAGAAATCATGCACGTTAACATCACAGATGGCCAACTTGTGACAAGATCCATAGACTGGAGCCAGCTAGCAAGAACTTGATCTGCTCTGTAAGCTGGTCTTTTTCCAGAAGAAATGACCATAAATCTATTTACATGTCCATCAAATTATCAAAATACAGACATCCTCTGTCATGTTCTCTCACTCAGTCATGTGATACAAAATGCCTGTTTGTGATCAGATGATAGGTGAAGAAAGGGCTCAGGAAATACAGTCTTCAGGTGTCTTCTGCAAATGTCGTGATGTTCTTACGTGGTTGCCCAAGCCACGGCAGCAGAACTCTGTGCCTTTGTGCTTCTGGTTGGCCTTTTCTCTGTCCTGCCTCCTTAATCACTATAGCTTATGTTCCCAAAGGCGTAACTGCCTCTTAAACTGATTTCTGAATGAAAACGGTCAACTGGATAGTCGATAACTGGAGAACTTTTAAGGTTTAACAAAATGCCTGTGAGTTTCCAGAAAGTATAAAGCCATCCCTGATGAAGAGGGAAATTCAAAACAGCTACTGACTATCCCTCGTATCATGATTAATCAGAGTATCAAACAAAATTAGCGGTTGGGGACTTTTAAAAAACCTTAAATCACAGGGCGGAGGGAAGGAGTTGGGTATTTCTTCCTGTAAACTGCAATTCTTCTGTGGAACTTCTTGCTACGTGATGCTGTGAGTGCCAGCTTTTTTGCTGGTTCAAAAAGATTTGATGAATTCATGAGGGGGGGGAAAAATCCATCAGAGGCTATTAAATGCTGAGATACTGTTTGCATTGCGTAAAATACATGGTGTGAAGGTTGCTTAAGCTGGGAGACTGTACCGGGAGCCACCACAGGAGAAAGGGTGCTGCAGTGGATGGACCTGTGGTGTGCTCCAATGTTCTTGAGCTCTCTACCAGGCCTCCCGCAGTTACCCCACCATTCGGTTCTTGTCTCACAGTGTTTTAAGAGTTGAGGGGAAGTGTGGCCGCTACTCCAGGCTGGAATCTGTTCTTGACCTAAGAATTACAATTTATTGAACGTAGGAAGTTCCATCTTAACATGAGGAGGAACTTCTTTACCTTGAGGGTAGTGGAGCACTGGCACAGGCTGCCCAGAGAGGTTGTGGAGTCTCCACTCTGGAGACATTCAAAACCCGCCTGGACACTGTTCTGTGCAATCTGTTGTAGGTGACCCTGCTCTGGTGGGGGGGTTGGACGAGATGATCTCCAGAGGTCCCTTCCAACCCTAACCATTCTGTGATTCTGTGATTCTGTGATTTCAAACTTACTTAAGTAATTAGCCCACAAGGGTATTTTGGGGAGGACAGGGAAGGATTTGGGGAAGACAGATGAGTGTTTTATGCATAATTTTTTGCACTTCCCTAGTGAAAAAACAATTGAATAAACTTTCTTCTGGTTGCTCATAGCATAAAATGGAAAGTAAGTAGAATCTCAGCCTTTTAAAAGATATTTTGAAAATAGTGTGAGTGAAAAATGGATGTTTAGAATGAAAGTGTGATTTTTATAAAATCCCATCAAGTTTAGAAATCCAAATGATCTACTGTTCCATTTTTTCATTAAGTGCATCTTATTTTGATATCTCAATATGTCTTTTTACAAATGCAGCTGTTCCCTTCAGAACCTTAAAACTTCTCTAATACTGCTGCTATAATATGGAATTTATGAATAATCAATAGGATTACATAGATTCTTTTACTTATTTATTCTAGATATAGTAGATATGTGGGGCTAATATTTTTATGCATAGTTAACCTAATATACATAGACCGGGTCAGGACAGAATTGAAGCTGTGTCAAACTACGAAAGTTTTTGGCTTTATGCATTTACTGAATTGTTAAGGAAATAGTCTTGTGTTTTCTGCATTTAGGTGCTTAAAAATTATTGTCTTTATGTTATAAAGGATTCTGTTCTACATGATTAACATGACATGTTCATATAAGACAAAATGCTCTCTAGTGTAAATTACATCTACAGAATTTACCTAAAAGTTTGTTGAGTATGAAAGTTCTACATCAAGGCCTTTTCCTAATGCATACATTTATCAGCTAAATCTTGATTGTTTTGCCTGTATTATGTCACTCACGTCTGGAAAGAACAGCATCCTGCTGTTTGTGAAGCTGATCTCCTGCTGCTATTTAGCCACTTGTAGGATTCTGTCCCAATTCCTCTAATCTACTCTGTTTCAATAGCACCATATTTGGACTCCTTCACACATTCTTTTGCTGCTCTGTTTGGGATGCTCTATGAGCTGAAATAGAATGTTAATGTTCCGTGCAAAACAGAAGGAACCTTTTTGTTAAATGAGAGTATAAGGAATAATGTCCTCGGTTCCCCTGGACAGAATTTCTATACATGCACTGTATTATTTTCCTTCAAACTATTGTCCAGAAGTTTGGGGCACTATTTCAATATATTGGTTTACTTTACATAAATCAGATCCAATTTGAGGTTTAATGTTGCAATAAGGCCTGCTACCATCTTAAATTGTTTCTTTCCTGTTGTAACTCCTCAAGCAGAGTTCAGTGCTCCTTGTTTCCATTATGTCAAAGGTTTACTGATATCTGTTCGAGCTGCTTGCTCAAGTCAGGCCTAATTAAAGCAGAGAACCAAAAGGACTCCAAAAATGGTGTTAGAAATTACACCACAGCACAAAGCGCACTGTAGATGTTTTTGCCTTACTTCCAAGTCGTCAGCAAAGATTTGCACGTATATTTTTCCAGTAACTATTTTCTGATCCCCACATAAAACCAGGTTTAGAGAAAACAACTTAAAGCTTGATTGGTATACCTATCTATACATTGTCTGGCACTTTACTTCACAGCTAAGCCTATTAATTTTGGTGGATCTATTTGTGGCTAAGATAGCAATTGCAAAAAAAAAGATAGCACAACAGGATCCTTTTTAATGCCGAGCTCCTAGGCTTATCCTTGCTTTAAGAATTGTTCTCTCATGAATGGGATTTAGTTTACTGAAAACTAAAAATGTGGTTGAATTATAATGCTAATTTTACTCTTTGAAAAGAAAGAGTATGGACAAAAGAAAGAAAGGACACAATGTAATATTGCATGAGTCTCTGCTGTACAATTTAAAAATGTTCGGTGCAGTGTATGAAGAGAATAAAGACATTCTCCAGGTGAAACATATTTCAATAATTTCATAAAGTGTCTCACACTTGTACCAAGCTTCCAGCACTGGAGAATTTAGAATGTTTTTGAAAGCATGTACCATGTTTGTTTTAGCTGTAGCTTTCTGCAATCCCGTCCCCTCAGTGTGCTGGATTGTCATCTGCAGGAGCCAGGATCTGATGAGAAACACCATCCTGTGAATGGGGTTAGGGATGCAAGCGGAAACTGGAAAAGGCAACGGCTAATATATGTATATTGGTAATATATAAATTGCTATCAGGTTTTACAGCTAGCAATGGAACAAAGAAGATAACAAAGAAATAAAGGAAAAGAAAAAGACTTCAGAAAGTGAAGGTGAAACAGGGAGAGATGGAGCGAAGGAAAGTATACTGAAGAAAAGAAGTGGGACAAAGAAAAATAATATATGGCCTCCTTTCTTGCTTGCATTTGGCAAGTAACGTGTATATGATTTGTTCACAAGTGTGTTAACATTTCTAATGATAGAAACATATAGGCAAGAAAAGTGTTTAGAAGTTTTTATCAAGGGATTTGTTTTATGTAATACAAAATGAAGAGATTTGTAAGTGATCCAGCTATGCAATATTAGCTTGAAAACTTGTGGTTCTGCTGCTCCTTCTCTGTTTGTACTTTAAAATTAATTGAAAGCCTCATTGTTTTGTTTAAACTGTGAAAGCTTCCAAGGTCAATGAGTGAGGTAATTGACCTGCCTGGTGTAGGACAAAAATATGTATGTTAAATTGCATAATTAGTTTTAATTACATAATTATGGTGTTTAATGTGTGGGGGTCAAAGGTTACTATTACATTTAGAAGTCATGGCAAGAAACACAAAAATAAGCAACATGGTTTAATTCTGTATTTCTCTGGGTTTTAAAAAAGGGGTCCACTGTGATCTATCCTTGACCTTGGATATTTGATGATTATAGCAAAAAATATATTGCTGTTATACTTTTTGGAATCATAGAGACACCTTTGTAAATGACTAAAGACTTCATTTAGGTTTAGAATACACGAAAGTTAATCAACAGTGGGAACTCAACTGACAGCAATTTAATCTGATTGGGTAAGGTAATTACATGATTACCAGGAGTGTTTATATATGGACAAGGATATTTTTATTGGAAAAAAACCTAATTGCTTTCTTACTGAGAAGAGAAAAAAACAAACAAATTTGTTGTCACAGGTTAAGAGGACATCCTTCGTTCCTTGAAATAGCTTCTTTCCGTATTTAAGCCGCAAAATGAACTTGTAATTCTTTGCAAATTTGCACTGGGGTTATGGTATGGGTTCCTCTGTCTCTACCCTGGAAATAATGCCATCATTAACTTGTTTTGTTTAAGAATCTCAATGCTTACACATTAATTTTGTGAGCCTAAAGATGCCATGGTGCTTGTAATTCATGATCTGTTTTACTGTGTGTAAACACTGTTGCTTAAATACAGGTTGATTTCACCAAACTTAAACCTAAAGATCCATTATACTAATGGGTATTTCTGGGAAGGAGGGCACTATTTGTTTTTCTGTGATGGTAAAAAGAAAAAAAAAAACACAATGTACAAGATAGGTAGATAAAAGATGATGTTCCTAAAAGCTAGAAGAAACACTCTCACTTTAGGTGCTCTGAATTGTCCTTTAGAAAATGTTCTTTCAGTCTATTGACTGAAAGCCTATGGAGGGAGTGTTGGGAGATGAATCTTCATTAGCAAACATTAACCTCTGCGAATACCTCCCTGAAGTGCACTACAGAGTAGAATCCCATTTGGCTAATAAATAGTGGCTTGCTCCAAAGCCTGTTTAAATAATTGGCCAGACCTGGCCTTGGCACTTTGTATGGTTGTGTGAGACACCAAAAAAAGGAAATTGAAACTTGTAGGAATAACTTCCTATCTCATCAGTAACTATTGAACACATTCTGCCAATGGAAATGGGATACAATCTTCTAAAGGCTAACTTCTAAGGAATTTAAAAGTTAATGAACTAAATGATAAATAAGAAATAAATGAATTTTTAAAATATATATATAAATATGGGAAGAAGTTCTGTGGTACATTCCATGTTATAAAAATAATTTGTTCTCCCTTTTGCTAATTTTTCCCTAAATAAGTTCTTTAGAAAATATTACAATTTTGAATTGTTTTTCTAAACCAGATGATCCAGTCACTGTTGGAGGCACATAGCCACGGCAAAATCTCATGCTGTACATTGATCACCTGTCCAACCTTTGCCTAGAGTGTGATCCCCAGTTTCTTCAAGAGATCCATCTTTACCCGTCTATAAAGAAGAAGAGGAGGAGGGAGACATCTGGGATATTCAAGTATCAAAGTTTAACACCAGAGCAGGTTGAATCTCCATTTATATTATTCTCTATATATATTGCTAGTATTGACTTGGATATTTGGCTGAAGATTTTTTTTCAGTAATTATATAGCATGCTCTGAAGTTTTACCAGCGTTAAACCTTTTTTGTATAGATTCCTCACTTTGTGAAACTACACATGCATTTTTCGTAGTTCCATGATGTGAAATTGAATCCCAAGTCATTCTGCTGTTATGGAAGTTAGCTAATACTGGCCATGCCTGGCAGTCTGTACCTGTCTCTTGAACATATGCTCGCCACAAAGACCAAAATGGCTTGTTTAAAACTGTTCAGTGTACTGTAGTTGTACCATTCTGTATTTAGCACGCACAACTAAATCCGCGTCCCTGGCAAGTACGCTCATTTCATTCACTTGCTTCAGGCAACTTAAACTTGCTTCTTTCTCTTCCTCTTCCATTTCCAAGAGGACTTTGATATCCACAAAACAGACAAGGTTTCACTTACTGTCCTAAGGACTGCCCCTTTAGGAGTCTAGCACAGCCCACACACAATCCTGGAATATGTCCAACTTGTTCTTTGAGCAGAATGTGAACCTCTGACCTTCTGGGCCTCCGGCAAGAGTGCTGCCTACTGAGCCACCAATACCCAGGCCATCAATAAGTTTTAAATGCCAGTTGCAGACTTCACAGAGATAATGACTTCAGTGTGTAAAGGTTTTGTTGTGGAGGCTGCAGTCTCACATATGGCGTGACAGAGTAAATATGCTAAAACCATAGAGAGCTGTTGCATAACTTGCCTTGATATAACAGTTTCTGTAATATGTTTCAAGGCATGGAATATTATTTAAAGGGACCCTGTTATGTAGGCTTAGGCCCAAAATAAAGCTATTATAAAAAGAATGTTTAGCAAAAACAGAAATATGCCCATGAAATTGTTGGAGTGGGAATTTCAGGGTAAACTTGCTTGGATTTAAACAGTCGCCTGCATGACATTGCACTGTTGTGCTAGGGAATGAGAACCAGCAAATGAAAATACTATTAAGTGAGAATCAGAAACTGAAACTGAGCAGAATTAAGAGATGAGAAGTCTATTACTGTTGTTATAACTTCTTAAAAACCTTGCCACATCCTGAGAAAGATGAGACGAAAAAATAAGTTTCAACTTAGTAATTCAAAGCAGCATTATTGACACAGGTAAATAAAGGCTTTTGCATTTTAATATTATTTTTAACCTGCTGTCAAGTAAGTTCTTGTATTTTATATACATATGAAGCAAAATAAATGTGAAATAAGCTTTAGGGTTTTGGCACATTTCAGGTTTTTTGATGTTCTCTCTTTAAAATTTAGCATTAAAAGCATACAGAAGACACTCTGAGGTTTGCGAAATTCAAATTGATAAACGTGATTACACAAAATGTTATTTATAAACTTGGATCAAGAAGGAAAATGTAGCTAGATTCAGGCTAGGACTTACATTATGGAAAGGCTGTTAGATAAATTGCATGAACCTTCTGAGGAGCAAAGGCCAGGAACCCAGGACTCCTTTTCCCAGCTGAGTGCCCAAATCACTAGGCTACAGACTCTTGCTCCCTCTTGTGTTCTTTCTCTGGCCCAATGAATCTTGAATTATTTTCTATACAACGATACAGCTTCAATAGGAGAGGTTTAATATATCCTTGTCCTCATCCCAGCGTGTAACACAGCCTGTAGCCTATTGATTAGAACATTCTGCTAAGAGAGACGTGGCTTTGACTCCTAGACTGAACCCGGGGATTTTGCTTCTGGGATGAGTAGTCCTGCTGCTAGGCTAGGAGTAACTGCTCTTCATCTACCCTTTCACAAAGAAATAGCACCTGAAAAATTTTGTAGGAAACCCACCTGGTTGGCGTTTATTAGGCTGGCTTAGGCTGGCTTTGAGAACGCCCGTTGGATCAAACTCCTCCCATCATCTGTGCAGGGGTGGGCTGCTTTTCTAGATCCCGCTCAGGCTGAGACATAAGCTGTGCCGTGAGATGTTCAGTCCTGGCTGGGGAGGTAAACGCTGGCCATGGGCAGAGACGCAGCTCCTGTGTCTGGCCTACCTTACCGTAGCAAACGGTATTGTCTTGAGAGAATAGACATCTTCAGGATGAGATAGGGACCTTGAGGATCACCATTTTGGCTGGAGGTGCCTAAATTCTCACGCCCCGTTTTGAATTCCCGTATTTTTAGGCCTGCAATTAATTTATTTTAATTTAACAGCTCCTTTGAATGTAGAACTGAGGGATTTTATGAACCTGTTTATCAAACACGTTAACTTTAAAAGAATGTGTTATAATTAAGCAAGGTGATAGGAAGAATTTGTGGTGTCAGTGCGTTGCCAGTTACGAACCATAGAAAACGCAGTGTGTTTTGAAGCTCTAAAAAGTGAAATTGCTTTAAATGTGTTAATGCTTTTCAGAGCAATGTGTATTAGATCTGAACTCAGGAACAGTCAACTAAAAGAACTGCATTGCAGTTATAAAACAAATGTTTGTCAAAATTTCTGACTTACTTCCTAGGCTATCATTATTTTTTTTCCAATATATATGTTTTTATTAAGTCCTGCAGTGCAGATCCTTATTCATACAGATGCATTTATCTGCCTCAGTGGAATTATTCTGGTAAGTCAATGTCTAAGATCAACTAGGATGAGTCTGGTTTTCTTTTTAATAGAAATGCTAATTTTGAAAATGACATCTGTGAATTATTTTTAGTCTGAAGAGCTATAGACAGTATAGAATTAGAACTTGGACTTCCTTGGCAGTTCTTTTATTATTGTTTCTTTGTACCTGTTTAAAACACTAGAGGAATAATGTGATTCATTACACATTACTTTTCTGGCAGTAGATGTATCACCTAGTTTGGTATCCAAATGCATTACATTGTGAACTATTGCGGCTTTGTAATATGGTAAATTGGGGGTGGTGGTGGTGGGAATAGAAACTTGTATTCATGACAGGCTGTTGGTTTTAAAGACAAATCTTTTTCTGCCTCGCTAGTGTCTATTTTCATTGCAGTGGAGCTTTTCATATAGTAGGATAGCACTCAGCACAAGTGGGAAGGATGCAGTCTGTATCCTTGTTATTGACTGAATAGATTTATGTGCAGTTCATTTGGCAGCATTTATGTTTCCCACACAGGACTTTCACTGTCTCGTAGTCTGTCTTTAGAAGGGCTACCTTTTGCACAATTTAACGCTATCTCTCCTTTCACAGTGAACAGAAGTTAAATTGATAAAGATTGTAAGTCAACATCATATTAATGATTTTGTGTGCACGGGGACCTACCAGTGTACGGAACTGCTTAGCGCAGTGTTGACTTGAATGGTCTAGAGAAGTGGGTGTTTTTTAGTCTTGGAAAGGGAGAAATCAATGGGTGCTTAGATACCAGTATAATGAATTTGGGATAAATAGCTAAAAAACACTGTAATAACCCACATAATGGCAGAGAAGGATAGAGAGGACTGAAACAAAACTGGAATCGGAAAATTGAGTAGGAAAGCAGAGAAAACAGAAACATTTCTACAGAAGGGAGAATTTTTAAAAGCTATGTCTTGATAGAGTGGTAAACTTTGGAGGTGAGTAGAGGTCTTCAAGAATGAATAATTATTGCGGACCTATGGATAAACTATATTACATGATTCTAGTTGATTAGGATTGGTGTACTTTGGGAAGCCCTGCATAAGGCAGGGCATAATTGAAAGGACATAATGGAAAGTTGTGATCAATAAGCATCTTGATAGAGTCAGGTAATAGTCAAATGTAAGACAAACGATAGAAATGGAAAACAGACTTACAGTTAAAATCACATGAAAATTAGTGTTTAATTTGGGAACAGCATATTTTCAAGTTTACAGATAGGAAGGATAAAAAGTAATCACAGTAAAGATGACTCATATGTTAGTTAAAGCTCAGATTAAAGGCCTTATCCTCCTAGGTATAAAAATTGTCAACTGCATTGTCACTTAGCAAAGAAAAAGTGATGTGAATGCTGTTATGTTTTCCCTTGATCAATTTTAAATGAAAATGGTTTCCATTTTATTGCCTATTTTGTTATTTTTATTTTATATGAGAGGTTCGTTGATGGATGATTGGTAGCAGTGATCCCCCAGCCTTAAATCACTTGATACCTTGAACAGGAAAAGATTGCATGTCCTGGTCTCACTGTTCCCTCTTTAGTGTTGCCACAAAGCAAAAAAAGACTGTTCACAAATGTTTGAAACTTATTTGCATTTGCTCTTGGAAATACCAACGCTGCTAGGGAATTTTTCAAGTTAGTGGAGGTTTTGATAGAAGTTGTTGCTTTATCGAACCTGAAATCTCTCTCATATCAAGAGTAGTTTAAAGAAACTTCCTTTAGGAAGCTTTAATTTCAAATAACAAATAACTAATTTATTGAAAATGGAACTGCTCAACTAGAAACCTTGAGAGAAATCTGCATTACAATACCCAGAGCCTAATAGTTAGGGCATTATCCTTTAAGACATGCGACTTTGGTTCAATTTCCTTTTCTGAATCCAGCTGAATAGAGACTTAAAACCCAGTTGAATATCTAATGCATCCAAGGCAACTGTCATTACCACTGGACTATTGTCTGTAATAGGTTGGGTATCTCTGCTTTTGTGGAAATTGTGAAAGGATTTGATCTAATACTAGCAAGACCTTTCTGAAATCTCCAGAATTCTTACAGGCTAGGAAAGAACCTTTGTGCCTAGCTTTGTTCATAACCCTCAGGCTCTGAAGAAATGCCTGTAATAATCATTATTTTATATATTCATACCAGGCAACATTTATTAATCTGGACTCTAAACTAAATCTCAATCTCAGACTCCATATAAAGCTGTCTTTCCATGCCTCTGGTTATTCCTGTCAGCTGTCTCAGGTTTTTCTCTGTTTTTCCTATATCCACACTTTTAACAGTTCAACCAAATCTGCCTAGCAGTAGTACTTGGGATATAATAGCAATGAATTTAATGGCATTTTTCAATATAGTTTTCTGGTTTTGCACCTTATACTTTATTATGACAAGGTGAACTCAGTGGTGATCACTGTTGAAGATGCTTCTAGTTGAAACGTGTAGCTACTGGAAAAAAAAAAAAAAATTGCAAAAAATGTCCTAAGTGATTTGTCCCCCAAACAACAACAAAGAGTGATCACTGTTGAAGATGCTTCTAGTTGAAACGTGTAGCTACTGGAAAAAAAAAAAAAAAATTGCAAAACATGTCCTAAGTGATTTGATTGTGGTTGGGACATTGTTTCGGGATATGCAGTCGATGATGGATTCCATGAAACTATGGGAATCAGGATTGTTTTGTGCCCTGTCAGTCCGTAGGTATTCTTCTGAGATTACCGAAGGGGATCAGTTACCTTGGTAATGTGTCCACCAATATTTATTGTGTCTATTTCTTTACACAGGCTAACAAACATTCATCATGTGGGAATGTTGGTCATGATCAACTTGAGCTGAATTTAAATTGATGACCTAAAGGTTAAAGTCTCTGTATCCTGTTACCTCTCCCTTGGGCTGTCCCGTCCCCTTACAACTGGGTTTCACACCATTTTTAGTTTATCAGTGCCTTTGGAGGAAGAGCAGTCTTTAGAAGTGTTGATCTGACAAATACCATTGATGTCCCGTTTAAAAAAAAATAAATTTCATTATGACTTTTGCAGCTTGTCAATACTTGATGAAAAAGGTTCTGAACAAGTATTCAGATGCTGGACTAATAACTTAACCAGCCTGTTAGATAGCTTTAATCCAGTCATATGGGAACATAATGCAGTGTAGCAGCCCAGTGAAACATGAAGCTATGAGAACAGCTGAATAAATTTAAACACATTTTTTAACATTCTAACCTTTGTCATAAAAATCTGATAATATAGAAGAAAAACTAGTAACACTTTCTTTTGGTTTTGTTATTCTGTACAGTAGTTGAGAAGACTTAACATTTCTTGTGGTTGCTGACTTTGAAGAAGTAGTGACAATTTCTAACACTGCTTTTTGCCCAATATGAAGTCTATTCTTTCTCACTCATTAAGGAATGAATCTGGTTTCTGTTTTATTCAATACTGTATATACATCTCACCCATAAATATTTAAACTAAGTAAATATAGAATCTTAAACATGGAATATGCCTTCATTCAAAGCTGGTGGCTGTGGGGGAAGGTAAAAATATTTTATTCAAAGACCCTTTGGAAGAGAAAAAAAAAAGTGTTTTGCCTAAAAATTGGATAGACTTGTGCTTGCTGTAGGGCAGCAAACTTTTTACCACGTTATACCTATATTTTTGTATGTATAAAGTTCAGACTATAAAGAATCTATAGGAATGGATTTGCAGATACTCACTTCAAAAACACATGGCTAGTATTCAGCCCTATATCTGGGGCTAATTTAATTCTTCTTCTCCATTCAAAGCGCCTCACTCCTGCCTACAAATGCAGAACAGATTCCCTGGTAATTTTCTTTCTTGGAAGTACCGTCATTTTATTCCTAACTGAGAGTAGCATGAAATGGAAATACATTTATGACTCTACTTAAAAACAAACACCAAACAATATAAAAGCAGGGATAATCTGAAAGATAGTTCCATAACAAATTGATGCAGAAAAATGCAGGAATATGAAGCATATTGAAAAGTATGCAACTGATGTTTTCTCCAGGAAGATTTTCTTTAGCAAACTGATTTTTGGAAGCCGCATAATGTGACATACCTAGAGTACTTAGTGAATTTTGGCTCTATTGCCAGTCCAAACTGGTAATGCAAATTCATGGTTTTGATTTGATCCATGCAAGTAAAGTTCGATACATGTCTGGGTTTGCAGCAGGTCTAGATCCTATCCTTAAGATACAATTAAGAGAGTTGTAAAAGAGAAAGGTTTACTAAATGGAACACAATGAATAGTGGGCGTTTGTGCTTTACAGTGTTATGACTGTGTCACTCTCCTATGTATATTCCTCACTCTTCTTCCATATATATTGTATAGTCTGAAATGCTGAGTGATACTGAAGGTTACATCCTGAGGCACAGTCCTGCTGAGGCTTTCCTGAGAAAAAGACAAGCTCTTTGTTACATTTTGGAGTCTGTGGTTCAAACTGTATCTCGTGTAGGTAGCTAATGGGTTGGACCAGCCCCTTCAGGTTAAGTCTGGATCCTTTTGTGGGTAATATATCATTGACACATAAAATAAGCTTTAGTTAACAAAGACAGTTGCAAATATAGCACTTCATGTTTAGAAGGCAAAATCAGACCAAACCTCAAAACAGAAATGGAAAGTAGACAATATTTTATTATGCCTAACAGAGGTGTAATTAACTGATCAATATGGATCTCCTTTGTTGAATTCGATGAGGTCGCAGAATTAATTTTAAAGGGGAGACAAAAATCCACCCCTTATTTTAATTGATTTTTATGTGTAGACCAAATGCCTGAACTAGACCAGTGGTAAAGACTGCTTTAGCAGCCTTCTCATTTTTCTTTTGTTTTTCTATCAAATAGAAAAATAAGATGTGAGAGAACATAAAATGGTTTAATTCCATTCTTGTCAGAACAGGAGGCTAGAACAGTATTTTCAACAAGATTCAGTGGCTATTGTTGAATTTTTGATGTTAAACCCATGTTCATGGAAATCAACAGCAAAAGCTTTATAGATTTATAAAAGAAAGATTGGGATATGTTAGTTTTGCCCTCTGTAATTAGGCATAATAAAGAGTTTTTTGGAGTAGAGTTTTTTTAAACAGCTTGGTCTGGAGTTACCCTTTCAAGCTCTGCTGGTTGGAGCGTTACAGTAATGAATCCTAAATTCAAAGATAATTTCTTAAGAGTGTGGCTTTGTTCTCCTGCGCACAGTGACAGATACAGGGAGAACAAAACCTTTCTTTGGTCTTAGGTCAATACTGTAATGAAAATGCAAATACTTGTGTATGTTACCACAGCTCCCATAGAAGCACCATTCACACACTGGGTTGGTTTTTTCCCCACTTTGATTATCTGTACCAGCCCACAAATTCAGTCTGTGTTGGCAGAGCCCTCAACGTGGAAAATCAAGACAGAAGTGTCCTGTCATGTCTCCCTGTGCTTTTATTTGCTATCTCTTCAAACTGTCCTTCTGAAGTTTTCTACTCCAGCTCTGCAGTTACTCTAAGTACTTCCTTTTACTAAATTTGTTAAGTGAATCTAGACTTCTGAGCTCCAAGTACCATTTTCATGTGCATATAAGCTCTTTTTCTCTTTGTGGGCATCTGAAGTCTGCTGTGCAGAACAAAGTACAGTCCCTTTGTCTGTAGTTGTAATATACTTCATTAGTTTCCAGAAGACAATAACTTGCTTTATTCCCATTTTATAAGGATTAATTATACTCAGAAAAAGCGCTCAAATAGCAAACAGAAAAGGAAACCAGATGTTGCAGAGTTATTTAACCAGTGTTATTTGCGGACAAATATTTAAGCTATGTGATTTAATTTTTTTGTGGAACCGTTGGAAGCTGGCTACTGAGTGAATAAAACATCCAAAGGATATATGAAAATGTATTTTACCTGATAGTATCATTCTTTTACCTAACTATTGCAGGTAAATACTTGATCAGTTCCTGGCCAACAAATTTGCAAAAGTATTTGATTGGAACAGGAACAGGCATATTGTATCGAGTCATAATTCATAAATAGGCTTTTCTTGCATAAGGCACAGTTGCGCATTTCCAACAGTTTCAGTTTTCTGTGTGCTAATGAAATGGTATAGTGATAAACCTCTGTGCAAATTTGTTTTTGTTGTAGATGCGGAATGTGAAATAATGAATGTTTAGAACAAGCACATGAATTCATCATCCGAACACAAATATTTCAATGTGTTTCAATGAGACCAAGCTTCTCTTCTGGAAATGGTGTTTTGCAAAACAGAAGTGCGTTTTCTCTTGTGGCAATGGCTTGTATAGGCAGTTAAAGGCATATTTAAAAGTTACCATGTGTTCCTAAAACTGTTTCTATCTGTTAACTAATTTTCACGTTGTTTAGTACCTGTAAGATTTTTAAGACATAGTTCTGAAGTACAGAAGCTTCCTGTTCTAGGCATTATAGGAGAAACAAGAATATCAGTTTGTATTTTCCCTTTCATCATTTCTACATTCTTGACATCTCAGAAATCCTAGGCTATCTCCCCAAATTTGTCTTCCAGCTTTCTTCTTAAGCACCTAGAGCTTGTCTGCTGCCAACCACTCCTGTCAAAGTGCCTTATGCCATTAACAGAAATTATCTAAATGACAAATGTTGCAATATTCCAGTTACTAATATCTCAGCACTTGCATGGATATGCCTCATATTCAGCTTTGGCTACATAATTCAAGGAAGCACCTTATCCTTATTTTGCCAGATTTGCCCTTTTAACATTTTTCATCTGGCATTTCAATGTCTCCTTTCTTACAGCCTCTGGTGGCTCTTCATTCTCTTATGTGGTCTTTCTGCTGTGCTCTCCTTTCCCTCTACAACCTTTTCCAGCTGCAGTATTCCTTCTAGGCTTTCAGCTTAATTTGATTTATTTTCAATCCTATCTCCAGCCTCTTTTCCCTTCTTTCCTCTTTCCTCGTTAGTAACCTGCAGGCCTTTCAAAAACTCTTTTTCCAAACTTAAAACCCTGCTTTCCCAGGTTACGTCATCTATCTCCTGCCTCTTCAGCTTTTTCCTACTGTTCTCCAGTGGCACAAGTTTTGTAGCAGTTGTGGTACAGTAATTTTCCCTGTTCTGTTCTGACCTTGCAGTTTGCTGTTATTTGGTCCATGCAAGTGCTCAACCTGATGGACTTTGCACTGAGCGTAGTCAGAGAAAAAGAAAGGATGTAGTTTCTGTCATCAGAGATGATCATAATCTGTTCCTCTTTTTATAATACCATTTCCTGTTTATGGGAATCCATTATTGCTGACAGTTTATTGCAGAGTGGCATCATTCTTAAATGTACATTCTTCTTAAGAAGTTTGTATGCTTTTTTTTTTACGATATGCAAGAATTGTTTGCTTTATGTAACTATTTCCCTTGTCTAAATGTAACTTGCAGAAAGTGATGATAAATGTTAAATGGTTCTTGTAAAACTGTTAAATTGTCAGTTTCAAAACTTAGTAAAACATTGATGTTTTCATTAGATCCCAGCACTGAGGAATGTCCGGCTTTCATCATAACAGAGTTGTTTAGTTCCATGTAAGTCTAAATACTCTGCCCTTGGGAGATATCTTACTGTCACCTGCTCCTAAATTGAAAATTATTTGTTCAGCCAAAGGTTTTTGTTGGTGGTAGGGTTTTTTTTTTTCAGAAAGGAATCTTTTTTTTTTTTCTAACAGACATCTTTGATGTGGGACAGAATCCCTTCAACGTAAAAGAAATCAAAGCCTGAGTTGCTATTAAACAACCTTTTAGTTTAAATATATCCAGTTCTAGATAACCAAAAACTGTTCCTTCCTGCCCTTGCTCTCTCTTCCTCTATTAAACAGATGTGTTGATTTTCAGACACACAGTTTTACTGGCTACATCATGAGCTTCTAATCACTAGCACTTTGTTGATAAAAGGTAGTGCTAGGTAAACTTATTTAGAACACATTCTCAGTATAAATATCTAAAAACATTTATCTTGAATAACAAAGGTACAGCAATCAAAGACAGTAAGTTACTGTCATTCGACGTGAAATAGAATCAAAAAGCTGAAGGTTTCTCATCACTCCTAAACAATCAGAATCAATTTAACTCATAATGTCAGAAAACCCTTAAAACTCTATAGTGCAAACTCAGCCTTGATTTAATTGTGTCCAAATAAAAACTGTTGTCACATTCAACAAGCTGTGTTTGGCTTATGCCTAAACAACTTTTTTTTTTTTTTAATAATGCCCTGTTTATCTTTAAGAGGCATACAGATGTAGGGCCAAATCAGATTTTGCTTGAAAGGAATGAAGGAATGCATAAGTAAATGCATTAGTACCTAGTTGAAGCATATTGTTTTGACTTCTGTAGGGCTTTTTTAAAATAATGATTGAGAAGACTAGCAAGGAAGTTCTTCCAGTAGATATGGTCCTTCAGGATGAAAAAAAGGAGCATGAGGCAAATATTACAGGGCTAGAAAAAAACTTCGAAAAGAACCAGATACAGAAAGGAGGAAACAGATCTTAAGGTGTCTTACATGTATTTTCCTAGTCCTTGTACAAACAAGAAACAGCAAAACAAAAATGCTACAGAAAGCTCATGGAAGCCTGAGGTGTATTGCATCTCCAAAAACCTTACAGTATACATCTAAAACCAGAAAAAGAATGTGTGCAGGTATTTTTTAGTACCTGGAAATATTCTGTCGAGGGACCTATGGAAGAACAAGAGTTGGTATCTTACCCAAATCATTCTCATCAGCTGACGGCAAGGTACTACTCAGCACTGTACATCAATGTCCTCCATAACTCCATTGAAATGCAAAGATTGCAGGCCCTGTCTACTAAATCTGGCCTCTTGAATGCATTTCTGGTATGTCATACACGACATTGCATCCAGCTTTGAATCTCCTTGGTATCTCCTGCATTTATGCATTCTGTCACAAGATCTGCCCCCTCCTTGTGGCAGTCTCGTTGTGAATGCCGCATGCACGATGTGACTATTATAATTCTACCCTCATAGTCTGCACAGAGAAACTTCTTAAATACGTGCCCTTTACCTATAAAACACATGTGAAATTTACAGACAGATGGAAAAAAAATGCTTCTGTGCTGTTCCTTTCTTTGCTTTCAGTGGCATGTTTCAGAGTCATTTGGTCTCTGAGTTTTTCCAGCGGTACTGTCCTCTTTTATTATTCTGTCTTCCTATTCTGATGGTGGTATGTCCGCTTAGCTAGAGAACATTTGCCTGTATAGAAATAGCCTGTAACACTTTTTCTGCTTCTTTTCTTCCCCAAAGGTTTTTCACTTCTAACACTGTAATTCTTCATTGCATATCTTTGTTTTTAAAACAAGAAATAATTCTATTGACAACACACGCTGTCCTACTGGAATAGGGCTGTGCTGTTATCGGTGGCGTTTTGATGCAGCATCAGACGCTTAAACATTAGGCATCTCTTCCTGATAATAGAAAAATACCAATTAAAGAGATGGTGATTGAGGAGGACCTAATTAACAGAGGTCTCAACATGGAACTAACATGTATTATAGATTTATCTTTCTGCCTTCCCTCCCATTCAGATTGCAGACACAGATATAAAACTTAAATTGTCACAAGGTGCAAAGTGATCTACAGAGCAAGTGTGTGTCTAGGCTAAGAATATCTGTGGATTTGACAGCCACAGCATAACATAATACTCTGTAATTCTGGGCAGCGATGAAGAGCATTCTTACTTGCCTAGTTAATAGAGCTGCTGTGAAACCACATCTTCATGTCTTTTAACATGAAGTTTAAGGAAAAACCCTACTTACAGGGTTTTTACCATAGTCTTGATCAATTATTTGCCACAGTGCCGCAGAGATGAGAAAGCAGCAAAACCAAATGTCTGCTTTATCCCAAGTTCCAAATACTGATCAGATAATTAGCAAGTATAACTTGGGGTTTTTTTAGTGTATAATGAATTTATAAAATGGAGGAGAAGCGGGAGAAAAAGAAATAACGGTACTAAAATGTGTATGACATCTATTTCAGTTAGTACTATGGACTTTGCTTTCAAAAATAGCAATTCTCAGATGATTATGTTCTAGATTGCTTTTTATATAAAGGAAGTGTCTACTCAGCCCACTTATGGACCAGGAGGTCATTGCACTATATGCTATATGAGTGTGTATATATATGATCCTGACAGTGTAAAAGAATGGTTTTGAGTATGTAAATACGGTCTGTATGTTTGTATGCGTACTAATCAAGGCTGAGTTGTAGTTGTGTGTATTTGTGTGTGTGTGTGTATACACACGTGTTCATTTTATGCATACATACCTATTAAGCAAGCTTAGACAACGCTATGCAAAGAGCTGTCTAAACTTGTTTCTAGGTTCCAATCCTGTTTACAGCCTCTGGGCATTATTTTAATGTAAATAATAAATAGGAGAAAAAAAGGTCTCCACTAGAATTACTTATTTAGCAGCATCTTTCACACTGATTTAGTAATCTAGTCAATTTATTTCCATAATGGACAGCGCCGGATGGGAAATAGCTGTCAGGTCTGCTACTAGTTTAACAACTGTCGGTTTATTGAATAGTGGTTTCTAGAAGCCTAATCCAAAGCTTTCTGTGTAGTGATATGTGTGGGATATTCAGATTTCCTAGTATTTAATTTCTTTTTTTTCTAGTTGGTGCTGATTGTGTTTACTTACTTTTTTATTTACCTATATCTCTCTCCTTTTCTTTTTCTTGCTTTTTCTTATTTGTGCAAGTCATAACTTCAGCACCTCTCCTTATCCTTGTATTGAGAGATTTACTATTCCTATAGAGAATTTAAAGAGTCAATTTTCTACATACAGACCCGTATAGGTATTTCTCTGATCACTGAAGCCTTGCATCTTCTAGACAAGATTTGGCTCATCGTGACCTGACTATGAAATCAAGGTTTAAATGGTAGCTACAATTTGAATTTGATGTTACTGTCTAAGGAGTATGCAAAGATGTATCAATGAATGGATCCTAAGCTACCTGCTGTTCTTCCAGACAATTATTACTCTGGAACACTCTGGTTCTTTAAGAGCAAAGTCATGGTGGCATTTTCTATATATCACCGTTATACTTCTAGTAATTTCAGTTTTTGAAGACACTAGAAGAAGATGACATATTGGCAAGTATTGGTAGTAGAACTTACTCACACTAAATATTTACATGTGCTGTAGGTCTACCAGTTTGGAAGAACGTAAAAATTCCTTCTTTTTCAGTAGCTGTTTTATATTGTGTAATTTTTAACAAAAATTTCAGAAATCAGTATTTATTCAGTGCAGAATGCCCAAAACTGTTTTGCCAATCAGAACTAAGCCTTCCAACTTGCATATCTTAAATATAAGTAGTTAATAAAAAATTAATTCTGATGGTACTCAAAAGAGGGTCTATTTTGTATGATGTTATCCTCCATTGTATGTAAGGTTTTACATGAGCCTGTAACAAGGATCCAGGGATTGCATATCTTTTAATACAATAATATGAATGCCATTTTGAAGGGCTCTCTAGAGTAACTGTTTCATCAATCAATTAAACTCTATCAGCAATGAAAAACTTGATGTATAATTGTTACTTAATATTTATAAATGTATTTGATATGGAATATCCATGCTTGAAATGCTTTTGTGTTTAATGTTAAATTTGTATTTAGCCTATGTGTATTTTCAGATTTGGGAGTAATACAAAGTATAGTAATTCTTTTTCCTTTCAACCAGCAAAAATTATAAATTGAACGTGGCCGAGGCTGCCAAATTACTTAGTTACACTTAGTTAATTATTAAATCCATTCACAACATGACTTAGAAATATACTAGTTAAAAACTTTGTACAGGATCAATCTCTAAAAAACAGTATTTGGCAGCTTTAAATTTGAACTGAACAAGGAATGAATTATTAAAGCACTGAAACAATGCCGATCACAAAGCCATCTAAATCCTGCCCTGCTTTTGTGTCATTCACAAGAAAAGTACTTGTTATCTGTTTTCAATTTATATTCTGTATTTCTGCTCTATACCCTCAGTTTGGAAACAGAAGATCTGGAAATACCTAATGGCAAATCTTAAGTTTGTTGAAGCTAACAAAATAATTTTTTAGTTCATCATAAATCAATTAGTAATGATTAATATTATCTACATACTATGAAACTAGCCGTTAAGAGAATATCTAGATTATAGAATACAGGAAATTAACTGGTACATGGGTTGCATTCTTTCTTTCTTTCTTTCTGGGTAAAAGTGCATAGCATAAATATCAAAGCTCAGTCATGTATGACTTCCAATAAGCATGCTGTCAAATACAGTAATAGCTCTGCTGTGCTATGTAAATCCAAGCTGCTGAACAGTTAGCAAACAGTTAGCTAAATGACATTTTTTTGAAAGCCTTTAACTTAGCACTACCACAGGATATGTGGTTAATAACAAAAGCAGCTGCATAGACATTCTTGGATGCCAAATTGAACTGATAAATCTGCAGTGACATATATCTGTGATGAAGGGATCTGCCATTAGTGGATTTTTTTTCTTTAGTGATCATATGTGTATCTATAGCATTGTGCTGAAGAACGAAGCTCTGTGCTTAAAAGCCATTTGACATTTTTTTATGAAAGTAAAAAAGAACATATATTTTGGTTTAGTACTTTGTCAGAAAAATATTTTCAAGCAGAAAAATTGCTAGTTTTTCCTACTTTTTTGGTAAACTGAATAGTTTGACAGCAGAGTCTGTGACTAGTGTTACTTTTGTCATCACCAATCCATGCACTTGCAGCACATACACAAACATAGAAACTACTTCCAGAAAAAAAAAACTACTGCTGTGTATATGACCTACTAAATTATTCTTGGGAAACCCAGTGAGTTCTTCATATTATGGCTTGCATAGGAGTGTGATAACTTTAACTCTATGATTCAACTTTCATTTGAATGGATATAAAAATCTCTGAAGGAAGAACCAGGTCCAGTATTAAGTATTCTTTGCATTCCAGATCTTTTTCAGATGTTAGCTGTATTTCCCAGTCCCTATACAACTGAGAATGAATGGATGCGAACTACATACTGTTTTCCCTTCCTCTTGCTAATGTGCGTTAGTTTGTCTGGGTTTAGGTTTGGAAATTTAGAGGCGGGGGGGGGGG
>NW_009647579.1:458634-459811 GCF_000708025.1 Charadrius vociferus
CGCTCCAAAAGCACTTTCCTTTAGAAGTATTGAACTGCTGCCTGCAGATCAGAGGGTCAAGTTCATATCTTGTGTCCTGGAAGCTGTCCAGCTTCCTCACAGAGACTCATAAATTCAAGAAGTCTGTTCTGATTTTCAGACCAGTTGGAAACTGCAGTAGCAAATGAGACCTTGGACCAGTTCATGGGGTATGCAAAGAACAAATACAAATTAATTTGCGATTAGCTTAGTTACTGCTTACCAAAAGCCAATGGAAATGTTCCTTACTTATTCAGGATTGTCCACAGTGATGATGACTTTTCCACAATAAGGATGACTGCTTTTGCTAACGGGTTCAACCAATGTTAATGTCTGGCTCTTTTTTTGTTAGGAGTTTCTCCGGTTGCAAACATAATTAGAAATTAATTTTAGTGTTGTAACAACTGTAGTAAATTACTAAAGAAATGTTAACAAAGCTTTATTTTTGCAGGTGTTTATGTCTAGATAATGGACCGTACTGATTTGTTCTTTTCCTAACTGATGCATAAATTGGATGGATGGATGGATAGAGATGGACTTGCACTTTAACATTACCCTGTTTTTTAATGAGAAATCAGTGTTGCTTTTGGAGAGGTCTTTTGAACACTGCATTTTGTGAGAGAATCGCTTTCAGTCTGTGTTCCCTATTGTCATGGATCAATGTGGTCCATATTTGACAAGTCTTCTTCATTGGTGGGCATTACAAACTATTTTCACTTTCTCCTTGTTATGATATGTAACAAATTAAGAAAGTAAATGCCTTAGGCTAGATGGAAATCTGTAATAAGTCATCATACACGCATAAATGCTATGATCGTGGTTCAGAAAGCCTGTGGAAATTTTGGCCTGAAGTATTTTGGAAAATGTTTCCAAAATCTGCTGAGCTCTTTTCTTCTTCCAGATTAGTGGTTTCACTCAGAGTGCAGGTTAACTTTCTAACTTTTTTTTCCAGTTCTATGCAAAAACTACTGCCATATTTAAAAATTTATTTTGCATGAAAACAAAGCTTTTATTAATTATTTCTATAAAAAGAGATCCTACAGCTAAGATACGTGATTGCAAATACAATAGTTTCATTCTTATTTCCAAAAACATTCACCCATACAAAAGATGGCATCATGCCAGTTTCAGGAACTCTAATGTGACTTGCAAATGACAG
>NW_009647579.1:459864-489507 GCF_000708025.1 Charadrius vociferus
AAGGCAGTGTCCTGCTCAAAGGTGTCACACTTTGGCCACTTCTCTTCTGGTGACCGCGCAGCAGGGCCAGTCACTTCCCTCTGCACGGGTTCAACTGCGCGAGTGACAGTTCTGTCTCTCGAAGTATTATCAGCATGGCTGCAAGTGTAGGATTGTTTCAGGCTGTTGCGTTCAGGAAAAGCGGGAGAGTTGCTGGAACTGGCTTTTTTTTGCCCACGGAGCAGAAGCAGGAGAGCGCAAGTTGCGTTTCCCCTGCTGGGAACCCCTGTGCGCGAGGCAGGGCTGTACGGCATGCGGTTCTTATTGGGATCACACCAGCCCCCGGGTCAAGTATCCCACGTGAATGTCAGGAAAGTAACACCAGGGGAATGATGGAAAGCAAATCATCTGGTTTGCCTGTACTTCTGAGAGATTGCTTTGTAAGCAGCGTGACATCTTGCCATGGGTGTTAAAATACTTGTGACATTCTGTAAGCGAAGAGTTATATATGGGTAACACCATGACTAAGGTCTTGTATCTAAGCGCTGCCCCTGATTACATATATAAGTGCGTGTGTGTGTGTGTGGCTTTCAAACTCTTGTAGAAAAGTGGCTGGGCACACAGATAAGAGAGAGGTCTGCTTCCTTTTTTTAGGATTCAGTATATGTTAATACTTTGGGCTTTAGTGTCGTACAGTATATAAAAATTATCTTTATAGGGGGATAATTAGGAACATTTTTGTTGAAAAATCAAAATTTGTTTCCAAAAAAGTGTTTTGAAGGGTGCAATACTGTGTGCAAATTCAGGTCAGATTTGGTGAACAGATGTGCACCTTCTTTTAAGATTTTTTTTTTTTTTTAAGTTTTAAACATTTGTTTGTTCTATACAGAAATCAAATTAGGATGAATTCATTGACAAGCACAGCAGGTTTCTACCACAATGTTGAACCTTGTGTGCACAAATCAGCATATACTTTTGCATTCTTTCTTTTATAATATGTTTAATTTTACTGCATGTTTGTATTAATTTACATACATTTCATATACATATGGTCTGTCATTTAATTCTCCACTGCGTCATTACATAAGAATGCCAAAGCTGATTCTAATTGTTCAGCAAACTAAAGGAATTTAGGGAGGTTGCCCAGAAATTCAACGTTACTTAAATAAAATACACATGTATTTTAAACCTTTTAACAGACACGTTCTGTGCCATATCCCCTTTACTAATATTAAAATAAGACTTATCAGCACAAGCTGCATAAGGTTGTGCTGCTGGAGCCAAATCCTGGGATCAGCATCCAGGCCACGAGCCTGCAATCAGTTACACTTATGTTGAACTTCATGCACATTTGTCTTTCTTTTGAAATCAGCGGGATTATTCACCTCCATAAGACAAGTATGTGTGGAACTGATTCCATGAGCAGACCCTTCATTTTTATTGGCTTCGTTATGAATCTGAGAACAGGAAGAGGAAAATCTGCCTTAGGACCACAAAATTCAGCTCTTAGGGATCATATTGGAGACAAAATTTTGGTACTCAGCTTGCCGGTAGTCACTGAAGGAGAAAAGGATCACGCAGGCGACACGCATGGTCAGCGGCGGAAGGCGTGTTCTGGGGGATAAAAGAGATTATGGAGAACAAGAGAGCGGAAAGTTATTCCATTGGTTCCCGAGCTGAGCTCAACCTTTTGAGGTCCTGTGAAAAATCACAAGCACATCATGAAATGGTAGGAATGGTAGAAAAACAGTAGAATTAAGCGTACAAGGAAAGATAAGAAGGTTTTTTTTGTTTTTAAGTTCTTAACATCTGGATCTAGTAAATATTTTAAGTTTTAAACATTTGTTTGTTCTATACAGAAATCAAATTAGGATGAATTCATTGACAAGCACAGCAGGTTTCTACCACAATGTTGAACCTTGTGTGCACAAATCAGCATATACTTTTGCATTCTTTCTTTTATAATATGTTTAATTTTACTGCATGTTTGTATTAATTTACATACATTTCATATACATATGGTCTGTCATTTAATTCTCCACTGCGTCATTACATAAGAATGCCAAAGCTGATTCTAATTGTTCAGCAAACTAAAGGAATTTAGGGAGGTTGCCCAGAAATTCAACGTTACTTAAATAAAATACACATGTATTTTAAACCTTTTAACAGACACGTTCTGTGCCATATCCCCTTTACTAATATTAAAATAAGACTTATCAGCACAAGCTGCATAAGGTTGTGCTGCTGGAGCCAAATCCTGGGATCAGCATCCAGGCCACGAGCCTGCAATCAGTTACACTTATGTTGAACTTCATGCACATTTGTCTTTCTTTTGAAATCAGCGGGATTATTCACCTCCATAAGACAAGTATGTGTGGAACTGATTCCATGAGCAGACCCTTCATTTTTATTGGCTTCGTTATGAATCTGAGAACAGGAAGAGGAAAATCTGCCTTAGGACCACAAAATTCAGCTCTTAGGGATCATATTGGAGACAAAATTTTGGTACTCAGCTTGCCGGTAGTCACTGAAGGAGAAAAGGATCACGCAGGCGACACGCATGGTCAGCGGCGGAAGGCGTGTTCTGGGGGATAAAAGAGATTATGGAGAACAAGAGAGCGGAAAGTTATTCCATTGGTTCCCGAGCTGAGCTCAACCTTTTGAGGTCCTGTGAAAAATCACAAGCACATCATGAAATGGTAGGAATGGTAGAAAAACAGTAGAATTAAGCGTACAAGGAAAGATAAGAAGGTTTTTTTTGTTTTTAAGTTCTTAACATCTGGATCTAGTAAATATTTTGATGCTGGAGTTTCCCAAGCTGTTTAGTTGAACCTACAGATGGATATTTTTTGGCTCACCCTAAATGGCAATGTTAATATCATCTAGGAAACATTTTCTCTTCCCTAGACACTGCTTTTTTACATCCTTCCTGGAAGTGCTGTCTGCAGTTTGCAGTGTCATGTGCAGTAGTTGTAAAATTTTTTGCTATCAGTGCCCAATATTTAGCAACCATATTTTAAATATATGCACAAGTATGGTATTAATGATCTGGTATTAATTTCCTTTGGTTCTTCAGGAATTTTTGTTTGCAAATTTGGGATTGAGTCTTTTAATAATAACATTCGTGCCTTCCCTTCCCTCCTGCCCAAATAAAAGACCAATAACAGCTATGAGGAGATTAAGACAGGCTAAATAAAATCTTGTTACATTAGATGAACGTAACTGCTGCAGGTAATTAACGCCTTTCATTTTGAAGAATGATTTCAAGCACTTGAGGGAATTTGGAACGATATTTTACGTTTCATTCCAACTAGTAATGTAGAAAGGAAATGAAATAAGACTAATTTTATTTTCCATTTTTGCTGTCTCTCTTCTCTCTCTGTTCTTTCTCTTGTTGAAAAACTATTGTCATTTATGTCATTAAAACACAGAATTATTGCCCCCAGACTTTCAGTGAACCACAGCTGTTGACCTTTTTTGTCAAAAGCTTTGAATACAAAGCTACATTGGGAACATTTGTAGCCTGTGGACCATGACAGTACTGTAGACTTCTCTCCTGTCCTGACAGAAGAGAGTGCCAGAGGGTGTGCTCACATAGTGACTGCATTATTTTCTGGCAATTGTGGTAAAGATTTCCTTGCTTTTGGTTTTTCTGCCTCCTCTCAAGTGTACAGTCATCCTTCAAACCTATTATACCACCTTCTGAATACTGTGGCTTTGCCCCTTAGGCTACGTGATCTATTGTTTAAAATGTTTACCAGTGCTGTACAGATATTAAATTAAGCATTGCAGATTAACGTGGAATGTGTGGATACTTGAAGCTGGATTTAAAAGACATCTTGACTTCCTTGCTGTGTAATAGTATATTACATTGAATGGGAAAGTTAAAAATTAACCTTTTCTGGTATAGAAAGTGCTAATTTTCAGAGAAGACTGATGAATATTAAAATAAATGCTGAATACTAACCATGTGAAAAGCTCAAGATGTCTTCGCTTGAAATATGCCATAAACGCTTTTATTTTTCCTGGTGATTAAATTAAGCACTTTTCAGTAGTGCACACCATCTGCTGCATCTGTAAGTAAACCAAGTACTTTCCCACACTTCATGCTGTATATTTCATTCTTATACCTTTTTTTTTTTTTGACAGGTAATCTTTATTCTTCTGCATGCAAAGTCAAAATTCAGAGGATAAGTAAAAACGAAAGGCAAAATACACAATATTCACAATTTCTGTGAATATAAATAGAGCCATATTTTTAGTGACAAATACAAGGACATATAAAGCCCTGTTTCTAAATACATAGTCTACATGTAGCATGAAGTCTCAAGTTTGGAAGTAATTTCTTTCTTCTCTGTACGACTGACATTTACCCAGTCTCTCTCTTGTGAATGCATGGGGAAGCAGGAAGGGTGGTAGTGGAAGGGAATTCTGCTTTTTTTCTTAGCCTAATTTTCTCTGTGAAACTTGATCTGTCTTCGTTACATTTATGAGATTTTGCAAACAGAGAAGGAGCAATGTGATGTGAATGCAAAAATCATGCATTTTCAATACAATTCACTAGATTACACTGCAACTTATATACAAAAAAATACCCCAAACCCTTTCATAACTGGGCTTTCTAAGCATTACCGTAATTGTAAGCATACACTTATTCTAAATAGTCTTTTCCCTTAGAGAATAAACAGGTACATTTTTTTTTGTATCCACAGTCAAGTCCACTTAGAGGTGCAAGGAACAGAAATTGTACTTGCAATTCAGCTGGTTTTTTGAAATTATGCTGGCAGAGGAGAGGCTGTCTTTCAGAAAAGTGATTTCTACACACTTCACCCTCCTGTCACCCCCCTTTCTACAATAGGACAATATGCTTCTTTCAGCTGAACCACAAAGTTCTTGAATATCCTGAAAATCAAAATCGGGATTAATGCTTGAAATTTATGCACCTATCACAAAAAACTCAACCCGAGAGCTAAATGTGACACCCAGAGTTCCGGCTTCTGGTCGCTCCAGATCCCAGGAATCGACGTGAGGCACACAGGGGCCCCAGTGATTAAACAGGAATGCTGTTTGGCTCCTCTGCTTCAGGTAAAACCGAAGAACTATAATAGTGTCCAAAAGACTGTACAGCAAAAAGGATGGAGAGTAGCAATAGGCATTGATGACATGCTTAAAGACCAGTTCACTCAATAACCTCTTCTAAATTAGCAGCAATATTGCTGGAAGCCCTTAGTGTTGAAATGTCTATAGCTATTTATAATTAGAATATCTGTTTTCACATTATACTGTTATATTTTATATGAGTTGTTAGTAGTATGTGCAATGTGTATTTTTTTTTTTTTCTTTTTTGCATGCCCACGTGCTTTGTAGTCTGCAACAAACCAGCCACATTATAAAAGGCGTTCCGTGTTGTCATTTTTTACTGCTGTCGTTACTGGTAGGCCTGGATCTCACCATAAAAGGCTGCCAGCTAGATGCTCAATGCTCCACAGGCAGACTGCAATGCTCCGTAACTGCAGGCAGCAAGTTTAGACACCTCGCTGCACAAATACTGCCTCCATTCAGATTTTTGGGACTCTGAAAATTTTCTTTGCTAGTACTAGTACCACGTGATCATCCGGCTGCCTGGAAAAAGCATCCCAACAAATCATGTCATAGTGAAGATGGTAAATGGCATCAAACTACTTAAGGGCGCGTGATGGGGAGCGGATCTCTTCGGCTGAGGATGCACTTCAAAGCACAGGAATGAGCGATGCTTCTTTAGGGCTGAAGTGTGATGGAAAAAGAGAGTAGGAGAATTACGGTAACGGCTCCTTGCGCTAATTCGGAACAAAGCACTTAAGTTGAGTCAGATTTATGGAGGTGTTTGAGTAGAACAGTTACATTGTTTCCACTCAAATCCATCTTGTTTTCCTAATTTAACACACTGTTATACAAAAGAGAGGTACAAAATTTCTCCTTTCTTTCGGTAGTTGACATAGTACATCTATTTTATTCTCATTGTAATTGTGAGGAGAACAGGACAAAGCCATTATATTGGAGGAGCAAAATGCTGGTTCTATACATTAATTTTTCTCTAAATTCTTCAAAATAGGCTAAGAAGCAAAGGGAAGGTATATTATGTCATCATTATGGTGATTCTCTGCCGTGGTTTTAGCAAACCTCCTAAAACTATAGAGCAACTATAAAAGCTAAAATGAGGATTTGCTTATTGGAGAGCACAGCAGTGGAAATAAGTAAAGACTTAGAAAAAGGTTAAAATGGTACATTAAGTAGTGCAAGAAGAAACACACAGAGAGGCGAGAACTGTAATTCTAAGCAACTAGTATCTAGTGAGGGGAGGCCAAATCCAGCAAGGTGCTGGTGCAGCAGTTCTGATCTGTCAGTAACGTATCTTTCATATTGGCATTTTCTAAATATATTGGTTAGGTAGTTAATGGTAATCTCTAGAAAAACAGAAATTTAGATTAATAAGAAGGCCCTATCTGCTCACTTAGGTGTTTTGTAAGTGAAACGTTGAACACAATGGTGACCTATTCTTACTATAACATTTTTTTTTTTTTAACAAAAAAAAAAACCAAAAACGTGAACAACCGACTTATTTAAGGCTGTTATTTCATTCGAAGTCTTGATAATCTGGAAGGGACAAATGTCTTCCTGAGCTAAGCTGTAAGGGAGCTAATATGCAGAATCCTTACCTCAGCACCTATTGCGGGAGGCTGCTTTATCCCAGTCTGGGCTGCCCCTTGCTTGGCATCCTGACACAAAACATGTTTTCCTCTAACTCTTCTGACAGGGATTTTTAAAAAGTAATTTTGTCTGAAAACAGAGAATGGCAAACCTTCCTCCTGTCTGAGATTCTTCCCCATGACTCTCTCCTATGTCACAATTGTCTTCTGTTTTTCAAAACAAACTGCCTAACTGCCAACAACTGTCACTTGCTTCCTCAGATTGCTTTCTGTAACCCCAAAGTGCCTGCAGGACCCCTCAGTGGAGGCTGGCTCTGCTGAATATGGCAGTGTTTTGGGGACAAATATGGAAGTCCAAGAATACTGGTCAGAAAAAAGGCTGAATTAACGAGTCCTGCAACGGTGGGGTTTCCTATGCAGAAAGACATATGGCAAACATGGCAGAACTTGCAGAAATAGTACGGGAAGAACAGGAAAAGGGGTGAGAAAAAGAGAAATTCAGAGTTGAAGGTTTCCATGAATGCATGAGAGAGGAGATTTCAGCCCCTGTTCTTGTTACTTAAGTGCGTTCAGACAGATCATTACTTTGATGTGCGTTTTGTCTCCCAAAACTTTTCAAGGTGATCTTTATCACCTGATTAAGTAGATTTTCCAAGAAAAGGGATCTCTGGCTTATTGCTATTTTTTTTTTTGAGGGATGTGGCGGTGGGGAAGATTACAGCATTGTTTTTGAAACATGGGGTTAAATTTTTGGGAAGTTAAACATATGAATGCCACTGACAAATATCCCAACTCAGATGTGCCTCTCCATCTTGCACTCACTGTTCAAAAATTGTTCTCCTTTGTGTCCCAACACTTAGCTTTGTCAGGGAATTACTGTGTTATAATATTTTATTACTGTGCTAATATCAGAAGCACAGCACGGCAAAAGAATTTTTTAGAATGAAATTGCTAGAGACTGTGTAGTTCAAGACATTGGTTAATCCTTAAGGGAAAAATGGTAATAATAAAAATGAGAAAGTAAGTCTCTAAGAAGAAACAAGTAGGAACTTATTGGCAATTTTTCTTCCCAAGCAATATTCTTGGAAAACAAAAAACAATGATAAAAGCCAATTAATTATTTTCCATGTCATAAACTAGATTAATAGGCTGAGATGTTTTTAAATTATTGACGTAATTGAAATCAGTATCTATATGAATTGCCAAAATAAAATACAAGGATGACAGATTCATACTATGAGTGAAAGAACATTTTTTGAGCACATTAGATGCAAAAACATTGGAAACTATTCATCTGATTTAATTGTAATCTTTTGCCAAAAACATTATTGCAATACCTTTGAAGAGTAATTGGTATAAAGAATATCCTCAAAGAGGAGCATTTCCACATGCCTAGGCTTTATTTTGCCCTCATTAAACTTTATTCTGAGTCGAATATTTCCTGTCTATAGCATAAGGATTATTCTTGTTCTGCAAACATCTTAACCTTTTAGTTTTATCACATTATGCTCTCTGATGCCTTTTCCAGATGCAGATCAGTTAATGACAATCAAAGAGGATTTTAAGCCCTTTAATGTTTTCAGGTCTGCCTTTCTCCTTTGTTTAATCAGACAGGTTTGGAAGCTCATTCTGGTCAGCCTGCTCATCAGGTGAAATGGGCAAATTTATTAAGCATTAGTTGCTTTCAGGCTGCATCGGAACCAATATGTACAATACAACTAAAGTTCAACACAACCATGAATTAAGGATTGAAGAATGATAAGAATTGAAGGAACCTTAGGCAGGATTGTCATCTACCTTACTTTTAGTCCCAAGTGTAAAACTTTGACTGCAGGAAGCACATAAGAAAACTCTTTATCATCATATTCATTTCTGTATGACCTCATCTTACACTCGTTGTCTGTTAGCAACTTTGATACCTTTTTGAGCGAGGGATTAGCTGTATGTGCATCACGACGAATTCCTAGTCATTAGCTAGTCTAATTGGATAAAATCAAGGATTGTTGTTTTTATTAGTTTGTATCGTAATACTGATGCCATTGTCTATGAATTGGATTTATTTCCTCATGAGCTCAAGATCAACCAGATGCTCAGAAGTCAAGATGTTGTCACAAAATGGAAGAGATATTCAAAATAAAGTCTAGACTTATTATCTCTCTCTCTTCCCACCCTCTTTCTCTCCCCCTCTCCCCCAACATCCTCTTTTCCCCACCCCCATTATCTCATGAACTTTGCTTCTCACCATAAATTTGTCTGATACTGACATTTTCAAGATAGTAAGTCTAGACTTTTGGAAACTCTGGAGACTAATGAAAAAGTCATTGAGGTGGTTCTTAAGCATCTTGGGCAGCGTTCCCAGGGCACCTTTGACAATCAGTGTTACTTTAAAATTTCTGCTCACATTTAGAGGTCATCTTCATTAACTTCTGCCTGAAGCTAACCCTATGGACACGCAAATGTTTATGATAGGGATTTTGTGGGTGTATGATCCAGTAGGATGTTTCATTAACTCGAGTTCTTTCCAGTCACAAGTCTTGAGCATCTTTGCTTTTGCCGTTTTTTGTGAGCTGAGGGTTCCTGCTCCTGGGGAAATAGTATTGGCCACACAAAGCTTAGTGAAGGATGTTGGCTGTTTGATTTTGCCTAGTATTAAGCAGTTAGTAGCAGCAGATACCATACGCTCTCTGCATGCTCAATATGACTTCTGCTGTGAAAGCAACTTTACCAGTGGCCATCTGGGGCATCTTAATTGATTTGTTTGGAGACTCTTGTGCAGCCATAATGAGGACTTCCGCTGGTATTTAGCAGAATTCTCTTTGGTTTTTAGTTTACTTGCTTACTTGCAGCTTGTAAATTGATGACAAAAGCCAAAGGAAGAGAATCACACTTCAGGAGAGGTCTGTTTGGTAAGACAGGAGCCCAAGGAGCACAAGATGGGGTCAGGCTGCTAGCGGACATCCACAGACCTCTGTGCAAGCTCATTACAAATATCTCCCTTGTTAATGTCTTTTATCACTTACTGCTAATGAGTCTGGAAGAGGTAGAGGTTTGAGGGATTTCATATGTTTTCTAAAAGGAGAGCTTTGCCTGTGAGTTAGCGGTTTTGTAAGTTATTCAAGAGGTTCTGAAAGCCTTGTCTGGGTTCCCCTTTTTCACAAATATTATAATGATCAGTGATGAAACAGTGTACAGGGATGAAGTTCCCAAGAGAGTGGTTCTTCCAGGTGCCAGGTGTTTTTTGCAAACGAACAAATGAATGTGCTTTTTGGGACGTGAAAAAGTGCACCACAGGATTATTTTTGGTGTGGCAAATGTCGTATTTCCATTAGTGAACTTGAACTGAGTGTATAAACTAGAATTATTATAATAATGAATATTTACTTCCATCCTTAAAACTTCTAATTCTCAATGACTCCATGTTTGGGAGTATGAAATCAGGTAATGTAAAGGTGTCTTATTTGCAAAACCCACCAGCTCAAATGATTTAACAAAATTTTCAACACTGTAATGTGCTTGCTTCCCTGCTGCTATGACGTGAGTGTCCGCCATATATCACCTATATTATACATAGTAGACTTAAGTGTATTTATAAAGATATTTTTGAGGCATATTTGACTGTCATTCTGTAGTGCAGTCAGTGGTGCACAGAGGTTTTGTTTACAGAGGTTTGGAAGTGCCTGACTGCACACCAACCTACTGGCAGAAGAGCCTGTAGCAGCACAGCACCTTTCAACACTGATTGAGCTGAGAGCTGCAAGCACTGCTCGCGCTGAGACACCCCACTGCTACCAACGGCTCTCACTCAGACATCACATAAAAGTAGTTTTCTGTTTGGTGGATTCTAGCTGCACTGTCCTGCCCCCAAGTTTGCTTGTTTGCTGCTTGCGTTTGTGCCAGTGTGGAGTGCTGCTGTACAGCAACAGGATATATCATTTCACCCTGTTCATCTCTTCACAACTTCTCTGTCTCTTCATTGTTAATAAAACAGCTCTCCCACTGCAAGAACAGATTTCCAGTTTCCACCCATAATTAAACACACACAACTAACTGCACTACTCAATCTTTTTAATACACAAATTACACCACTAGGTTATTCCATGAAAAATAAAAGGATACCATCTCGGGTATGATTATAAACAAGGTCCTACGTGTGTACCATCAGAAAGCATCAAACGTCTTACATTTAATGTTGACGAGAAAGATTTTAATTATTTTGCAAATTAATGGTCTGATCATCGCTTGGATTGAATTGCTATAGGTCCACTAAAATCAGCATAGCCATGCTCACTTACATTTTCCCGACTGTCAGACTTGTATTTACTTTTAGCCCAGGCAGCACTGAGAAGCCTGTGCAACAGCTTTGATGCATCTATCTGTGTCTCAGTTTTCAAACAGTCTTTTCTGATACACCAGTTCCTCTTGTATATCGTATACCCATGTGTTTCTTTGACCTTTCTTGGGAGGTTGATGAATGTGTTTTTAAGCATCCGTAAGTGAATTGTACTATATGCTAAAATTATATTTTTGCAATATTTCTGCCAAAATGAACTACAGTGGATGGCTTGTGTCCACATTACGTTGGAATGTGCATGCTCATAAAATTTTACACCGGACATTTGACATTTTGCCAACATTCATTTGCTATCACATCACCATCATTTCCTACTTTAAACTTATTAGTACCAAGTGCATATACAAGCATAGTTGTATGCTGGTTGGAATATTATATACGTAGAGGGGAAGGAAAGATGAAGTCAGAAAGACTGTATGAACGTCTGCTTAAACAGCATAGTAATGCTTGAACTTTATTCCTCCTGCCTTAGACAGCTGTATGAGATAGGTAAAAAAAAAAATCTAAAAGCAAGCTTTCTGGTATTTCTGGTATCTACATTCTAAAACCTTATCTCTTATTAAGTTGAGGAAAATTTTTGCCAATAACAAGTCAGAGCTATTACATCTTCATTAATATGTACATAAGATCTAGTCCAGGAAATTACAGGTCATAGGGCCCTGTCTTGTCTGAAGAATACAATGAAAAGAGCTGTTTTCATGAAAATTTTTATTTAAAACAATATTTCTTCCTTTAAATAGAATTATAATTAGAGAATTTAAAGGTATATTGTCAAGATAAACAATATAGCTCCTACTTTGTTATTAATATCTTGGGCTTCTGCCGCAGAAGAGAGTACCAAAATTTGTATTGACTTTAAAATTTGGTTTAGTTGCACATTTTTATTTCATTCATTTGTAAGGATGCATTATGAGACTGTTTACTCTCACTTTTAGCAATAATGCGTTACCTATCCTGGTCTTTTTGTTCTTAATGCTGTTGTGTTTGGGATCACAGCACAGGTTAGGGGCTCACAATAAATAATAATTTCAATTTTTATGTTATTTTTAAAATGTCAAGGCATTTCTACTCCAGTTACTTTCCAAAATATCTTCCACTTTTTTTTTTTTTTTTTAAAGTGTAAACCTATATTCTGAGCTGATGTGATTAAATGATGCTGTATTTAAAAGAAATTATTACTGTTGGACCTGATATGCCATACGGGAATTCTGCCATACACCTACACATTCATAAAAGCAAAGCTCTATACAAACACAGGGGCCTGTCCCTTCAGATGGTCTTTTGTAGAGATGTGCATCCTTGTTGGCAAGATGACCTTTGAAGAAGATGAACTGATAAGCCTGTAATGTGAAGGTATTCTCAATTGCCAGTGATATTTTGGAAAGGGAAAAACGTATTCTGAGAGGAAATCATATGAAATTAAGAAGAAAGAAATAAGGTTTTATTAGTTCAAAATAAAAAGAAAATACAGAGGAAGAGAAATGTAAGAGGGAATATGAGAAATATAAGAGGGAATAAAAAAGGAATGGATGACCCCAAAAGCTTCTGATCATCCTCAAGTTGTCCAAATTTTTGGACTTTACCTGAACTGTCTAGATTTTTATACTGATCTTCTATATTACGTCTATGTGAGCTCACACTATAAGAAACAGAAGTACTTGAAAGAAAATGAACAAACAAGTCTGGTCTTTATTAGCAAAAGAAAACAAAGGACTAAAGCAAAATTAATCCCCTTTGTAACCATATAAAGTTAAGAGGCACAGCGCTATGAGACAAACAGCAGAACAATTACATCTGAAGTCTGTAATAAGATTTACAGCATTATATTTTAAGGAGCTTAAAACCATATTTATGAATGTTTTGCATTTTATATGAAACTTGTGAAAAGATATCATTTTTCCAGGATTTCTTTACTTTAGAACTAAAACCTATAGGAAATTATAGCTTGCTGCACTGCAGACTGTTCAAGATTTCATTCTGACCCTGCTGTTGCTGGGCTTGGCTACTTAATTACATTTATTGTGTGCCATCTAGTCACTGTCTGCTTAAAATACAAATGTCAGATGTTGTTTCATGAGAGAGTACGCATTTCATATGGAATGTTCTGCTGTTGACCTACCTCTGAAAATGGAAATGGTTCTTATAATGATCTTAGGAAGTTGGAATCTTTGAGTAACAGGTATGTGAAATAGAACTGGTTGAATGCATGAAAAAAGGGATTGTAAAAAAAACCAACGTACAATGCTGTTGTTTCTTCTGAAACTTGTGAGACTGAGGAGAAAACATATTCCTTGCAGCACCTTATTTAGGCAGAAGCTTCTCCTGGCACCTTGCTGCTGGAAGGCGCAGACCTCACCCCTCTCTATGGGTTCTTCCCATGGCAAATAGGTCATCGACAAACTATCAAATGCCATTTATTACCACAGAGTTCCAGGAATTCCTGTTTTCTCTCTCTGATTTTCTTCCAGGATTGAGAATAACATGACTAAAATTCAGGAGTTGGTCAGATATGGCATACTCCAACATGAGGGAGGGTGTAGTCCTCTAAAACTCATACAGCCTAAAGCAAACCCTAGGTCTTGACCAGGAATTATGCAAGTGCAGTGCATATCTTCTTTCTTCAGTGTCTTTTTGTAAATAAATAAAATCACCATGGGCTGTTCTGAGAATGAGACAAATTCAAGTCAGGAATACCATCTGCATTATGTGTTTTTCGTATATGGGTGGGTAACAGTAAATATTATGTAACTGTTACGATTTGGACAAAAAACAATGCCTCACTATCCCCTTGATAGGCTCTCATCCCCTGAGGTACTGAACACTCATTTTCCGTAGTAATCACTCGGCCTATTATTTTCATCAAATGATTGCATCAGATAATACATTTTAGCTTGCGTAGCCTAAAAGTAGTAATCCCAAGAGATTAATAAGATTATAAATGTAACTAGAATTAATCAAGTTTAATCAAGAAAAAGGATTAACATGGTACTATTTTTATTCTTGTTGTCAATCACTCAAAACAATATGCAAGGCAGAACTTAGCCCAGAGTGATGTAGCAACACTTCAGCATTTCAAAACTTCCCAATTTCCAAAAGTTCTACATTGAACTTGTGACTATTTGAAGTAGAATGAAGAATCTATGTCCAGTGCATTAATTCTAAGCCCACTGCATTTTAAAACAAGCTACAGTTAAAAATATAAAATAATATCAGATATAATGCATGAAAATCCAGACATGTGGCATGAATAAATTGATTTGAACTGGTCATTTAACATGTAATTCATCTACAAAGAATTCCTGATGATGGAATTCCTGGACTTCCATCTTGAAAAAAGCAATGCTGATTAGTAGAGATCCAAGACCATTTTTTCTGACTTTTCACTTGATATTGTTTTGTTTTGTCAGAATAAATTTTCATACCTGTCTTTGAAGTAAACCATTGACTCTGTCTTCCAGAGATCTTCTTTAATCTTGTTCTAAACAGAAAGTTCATTGTACTCTGTTTAATCTTGCTAGGAATGCAGCTTTCAAGGTCAATTGTTGTCCACTTTAAGCCATGGACAATAGAAATAATAAAAAAAATACATTCGTTCACCCATTCCATCTTCCTACCAGTGAGAACTACTCCCTAAGCAGCATTTTCTGCTGTCATACTCCTGAAGCTATTAATTTTGGGTAGTAACGAGCTTTCAGAAAACAAATTTTCAGTGTTTGAATTGAAAACAGAAAATAGGGACGTTTGAGTTCCAGTTAGGCCTTAATTTTTAGCTGGAGTGTGTTCTGTGTGACTAACTTACATTAATTTAAGGATCTACATTTCTTTGGAGTAGAACATCATTGCAGGGAGTGAGGGCGATAGTCTAATAGTTCGAGCAATGAGTGGGCCATTATTCTACTGTAGGAGGTGGAACACACTGCTTCACCTCTGTCTTTGCTGCCATTTTCAGTCTTTATTTGTCTTATCTGCTTAGAATGTTTTTCAGTGTGCTTGCACAGCCATTTCAAAGGCTACTTATTATACAAATTTATGATAACTATAGAGGTAGTTACAGTTCTATCCTCCCTTTGGAATAAATATTTCTCTCCATCTCGTATCCCACTGAGGAGTGAGGATCTGGAAAGGCCCACATTGGCACTGTACCGTATTGTGCTTTTGACTTTAAGATAAATAAAAAGCAAACAAACATGTCTTTGTCTGACAAGTTTTGTCTTGGGCACACCCACTTATCCCTCATCAGCCAAGATAAATTGCTTCAGAGGGAGGACTTCCATGTTCACAGAAGGAATGCAGAAATTCTTTCTATTTTGTACATTCTTGGCGTCTTTCCTTTGTTATCAATTTCACGTCCTCTTTGTGTTTTGAAGCTCTGCTTGGAAAAGGAGGTTATAAATATTAAAGGTCTGCACAAGTTCTTAAGAATAATTTGGGATTTTTTTTTGTTTTGTCTTAAATATTATTTTTTTTTCTGCTATTTTTACCTCAAAGCTATCTTTCCTCATCCAAGCAGTGTATTTTTAGCTAGTCCAGATAGTTGAAAAGGTTGTTATTAATTTCACAGAGATTACTTTTGACTTTCTTCTTTTCCAATTCTGTTGTAATATTGCCAGCACCAAGAAACACACACTTAGAACAGATTTTGCAAATACTATATGGAAGGTATAGAATTTATATTTTGAAAGTACTTTAATGAATCCCCTGCCATAAACAGCAAGAGTTTTTAAGTACTGGAATGTGTGTCTTAATTTGGACTTCATGAAGAAACATCCAAAGACTTTGTTCATAATTGCATAGGACTTTGTAATTAAAATTTTAATATGATCAGGCTGTGGTTGATATAGTTTCTATATCACTTAGACAATGCAAATATGTTTCTGGCATGGCTTGAATTAGATGAGAATTTCCATTTTCCCTCTCATAAACATTTACAATAGTTATTGACACATACTTGAAAGGCCAGGATTTTGACTTTTAACTTGGGGCAAATATATATATATTGTATTGAACCTTTAGCTGTGGACCCCATTTTTAAGCTCAGGTTCCCTTTCACACTCTTCTAGGGAAAAAAAAAAAAAAAGATGTGGAACTTTTCAACATAAACTTTTCCACAATTCCCTGTGTTTTGTTTGTCTGGCTTGTGAATAGTCTAAATAGACCCTTTTCCTTCATGTGCGAGGGTAATGTACAGATCCCTCTGTCACTTCCCACAATCACCTGAAGCTCCGTAGAACAGTGGGAAAGGATATGGAGTGAGCAATAAAAGGAACAGTCCAAGTGCAATGCAAAAGAAAAAAGAATACTTTCCATAATTGGAAGGTCCATAAATTACTGTAGCCCTGAGGTCAAATATTTATGTGTGGAATTGCTGGACCATTTAAGCAGCTACTCATTAAAACCATGTAAATGCTTGAACAATCAAGCTATCCTTTTACGCTGATACTTGTACCTACTCCCAAGGAGGGAAGGCAAATGTGCATTGATAAGGTTACATATACTTTTAAAGAAGAGTAGATTCCTCCATACACAGCCCTTCTCCACACTAACATTTCCTTAAAGGCATCCTGTCAGATGAACTTTGCAGACAACCAGGCATCTGTATCTCGATGGTAGGACCTGCGAACTCTTATGGAAAAAAGCCTACAAAAAATAAAGAAAAATCCCTTGTTATGTGGCTCCATTTTTTGGATGGTTTTGCCTGCTGTGCAGCAGAAGCAGTGTGGTTTTCCCTCGTGAAGTGAGCAGTGAGGGCTGCAGAGATCACAGGGAATCCTCCAGAGCCACAAAACCATCCTCAGGGATGATCAGTGCTTCTGCACTACCTCTATGCTTCGGTCTTCCCCCTTTCAGTTTCTCAAACATAGGGAGAAGGGAAGGATTTGCTCAGCAATGCAGTTGTTTGCTCATACTTTAATTAATCCTTAACTGCATTCACTATTTGGCAGCCTTCCAGCGGAGTTCAGCAAGGATGGTGGATATCACTCATGCCTGTACCTGCCTTCTTCCTCTTCCAGAACCGGGGAAGTTTCTCAGCAGGTTCAGAAACAGCAGTGACATCCATCAGTCCCCTCAATGTACTTCAGCACTGAGGGGCCCTCAGATACAAAGTTTGCAGTCTGCCTTTGTTTAACACACTAGTTTAAACCATGTTTTTCTTCTAATGCAGTCTTCTCTCTTTAATTGCCCAGGGTGTTTTATCTCTTCTATCTTGGCCTTTCTCCATGTCTGTATTTAAATTCAGTTTTTCAATTTTCTCTGTGCTTTTCCCTTCCAATTTTCGATTGCAACTGTTATGATCAGCTGCTGCTTTGTTCTTCTCTCTGAGCCTTTCACCACCCCACTGAGATGAGGTCCCTCATTCTTCAGCCCCACGTGATGTGAGTGGGTGAGCAGTGAGCAGATGACAGAATTAATTTGCAGGTGTCTCCCTCCTTTTGCTTTTGACATCCTGTCATTTACCATGTCCTTATAACTAGGGGGTTATTTCTCAGAGTTGTGCAATCCTTTTCTAGGTTAGCATTGAGCAATCAATTATTTCAGAGACAGTCTTTATATAAGGAGATATTTTTTGAGCGAAAAGACTTTCAAATCGTTTTCCTTTAAACAAGTTGAATATAGTAAAATGGAAAAGGCATGGAAGTAGTGCATTTTAAAGCTTGTCTGCAGCTACTCTAAGCCATGAGAATGGAGTAGTTTGTGATAGACCAAAAATAGAACTTAAAAAACCTAAAAATAATAATGGTAAGATTCATTGCTGTATGTTCCTTTTTCATCTTAGGAGATGACATATATTGAAGGTTTAGTCTACTCTGCACAGAGTTGCCTCTTGGTGAGGTGAGGCACATCTGTTTGCAGAAGTGCCGTGTGGTTGACTTGCATGTGAACTTCTTATTTACACTCTCATTTGTTTACAAAACCTGGGATGATTTACCACAAAGAGTGCTCGGAGTGTTCCTCCTGTACATCCTTCGCATGTCTCATTGTGCCTGGTGAGCATCTCTCATCCATGCCATTAATTAAATTTCCAGAGGGAGAAGGGTAAAGGAAAGGTAATCTGTGCAATAATGGAGTCAGGTATGAGTGAAGAATTCTAAACATGTATTAAGTGCATGCTTAAATCTAATCATGTTTATGTATTTATTTACTGTTTAATTTCCCTCTCAACATTTTGGTGTGCTCTTTACTATTCAGTTTATTTGTTTTCTTCTGTTAGGTCACCCCAAAAAACATTCATTATTCTTAATCATCGATATTCTGCCTCATTTTGGGAGAAGAATGTAAGTAAAAATGTCCCAAACTGTAGGTCTTGTGAACAGTCCTTTGTCTTTAAGCACTACAGATATTATTTCCTTGGAATACTTCACTAATGCCTAGCCTTAAGGGAAATCATCTTTCTCTTTAAGGAATTTATTTTCATTATTTTAAACATTTCTGAGAATGACAAGTGAGATTAGGTGAACACAGTACATATTAGGGGAAAGGAAGGATGAATAAGAAATGTAAATGACATGAGCGCCAGTATTGCTTTTTATGGGTTTCATGCTCTATGTTGTTGTATGATCACAGAGGGCAAGTATTGCTAATTCTTTATGTCTAACTGTGGCCTTAAATGCACGAACTCATAGTAAAATAAATGTGTGCACATCTGTGATGTAATAGCAAAAAGAAGTAAATGCTGGAAACAAATTTGTTATTCTTCAGTGCTGAGTCTGAATGATAGTTGATTTTATGCTCAATATTACAGTGCATAACTTGCAGTGAAATTAGAATCCAAACTAAATTATTCAAAAACCAGAAACATTTGTCTTGATTATTTTTTTAAGCTTGCCTGCTCTTTGCCGAAACTGTTGCGGCAAATTGTGAATAGCGTCTAGAATTCAATATGTTTGCATGCTACATTTCAAGACTAAATGGACTGGTTAACTAAATGGACTGATTAACATTTATTCCTCATAAGTAACATAAATGTTCAGATTCCTTTTGTTAGTTCTATCTTCCCACTGACTTCAGTGGGAATTATTGGTATTAAGATCTTTGAAAATTGGGCCAAAAGACAATGTTGTGCAATGCTGCTTGCGGACTGATTTGCGGATAGATGTGCAAAATTCAGTTCTGGCACTATCAGAAATCACCAGTAAGCTCCGTCCTCTCCCAGCATCTTTGGGGGAAGAAAGGTTTCTTTTTTACAAACAAATTTGTTTCCAAACATCCCAGATCGATTAAATTGTATTTCAATTCATGTGAAGCTTTTAAAACAAAGCTGGCATCCTTTCTGTGAAATTGGAAAAGTTTTAGCACATTTGGGTCTTTGTTTGGTTTGCCTTTGAAACTAAGACTCTGATAAATCACCCTTTTTATATTAAACTAGAGATGGGCCAAACCAAGCGGAACAAGCTCAGTTATCTTTAAGATGGAACGGAGCATGTGACCAACTGCGGAAGGTGACGGAGGGAATGCTTAAGCCAACCTGTCTAATAAGGGAGTCTGTAACAGTTCTCCCTGTCACAGAAGGCTCTTTTACATGCTCTATTTATAATGTCCTGTTGCCATTTTATTGTGCCTTTAACAGCTATGCAAGGGTGATTAAAAACAGTCCCCAAATTTCCCGTGTCACTTTTCACTCATCATCACTGCGCTGAATGGTGACAGTTTAAACCTTCCCATGCCCGTTAGCTAATGTTTGTTGAGAACATAATATTGGCCTCTTTCTTTTTATTACAAACTAGATGAATCTGTATTATTAATTTTTCATTGTCAGGCGTATGGGAAGGATCCAAATCTGGAAATTTAAATAACAATTCATCTTCCTTGTTTTCTGGTCTTCGAATTCCTTTGCGCAAAACTCTACTTGACACAGCATTACTCTAGAATTAGTTTCACTGCCTTTGCCTAGCAACACAAATACTTTTTACACTTTCCAGGCTTCTCCTGTTAACTTCTAAAGCTGATTGTTGTCACCGGTATATCTTTCTTTGCTATTTATTTGTTACTAGGTGTCACGGCTCTGGACAGGCTCCCCTGGCTGGATGCCCCCCAGGCTCTCTCTTTAGGTCCCACCGCGCTGGAGCTGTGCTCTCTCAATCCTCCTGACTTTGAGCAAAACCCGGGACTGCCTTCGGCTCAGGGCTCCTACGCGCCTTCTCAAGACATGCTCTCTGAATTGCTCAGACCTGCTCTCTGTTGCTTAGGCCTGTATTCATGCCGGATCTCCAGGAAGATCCTCGTGCTTTCCCAAAGCTCAAACCTTTGCACTGTTCTTCTTCAGACTAAGATGGAAATTTTCGCTTTGAACTTTTGACACTACAAGGAACATACTGAATCTAAAAGACAGAAACATCTTTATATCCTTGTATCATTTTCTTCCTGTGTTAGGAACACAGTTTTTAGAGAACGGCAGAGTCCCTCTTCTCAGACTTGCAGCCTGTTTCTTGCTGCCAGTCAACTCCCCTTCACCTTTGCCATTACACAGCAAGGAAAGTTTATTCTTTGGCCCAAAGCCTGCGCCTTTGTTCATCTCTCTCCTACTTTTTTGCCTCATCTGTCTTCTTGACCCACCCTATCTTCACGACTTTTAAAAACAATGTTTAATACTGTGCTCCCTTCAGATTGCCCCAGGAGGGTGGTTCTGCCTTCTCAGGCAATCCTCAGCAAACTTGCTGCCCAGCTCAGCACATTCTTGAAGTGTTAGCAACATCTTTGCTTGTTCTGTAGCTTCTCTGAAACAGAAGGTGTCAGAGGGACAGTGTCCTCATCAGATTTACTTGGCGTGTGAAATGGAGAGGAAAGAGGACATGGTTCACAGCCTGCTGGTAACAGGAGCTGCTGCCTCACGTGGAGGTAAAGCACAGTGGCTCCGCAGGATCGGGCTTTTGCGTGCAGCACAGGTTTGCCACTGGCTGTCCTCAGCTCTCCTGGAGCCAGCAGTGTTGTCCTTCCTAGGGGCATCTGCCCTGTGCGCCCCTTCCTGAGTCACCAGCCCAGCACCTTCCTGCGGCACTGTGGAGGGCCTGGCTCTGAACCCTGGCGAGAACGTGGTGCTCAGGTGAGGGAGCAGCTCTCCAGCAATCTGGCTGCGTAGGGCCCTCGACACCTCAAAAGGCACTGGAGACCTGAGGGATGGGCTGAGCCTCAACATCCTACTGGATGTGTGGGACAGCTGCTTCTGGCGGCACTCAAAATGACTCAGAAGAAGAAAAAGCGGCAGCAGGTAAGTCTGTGCTGGAGTCAGTGCCGGTTGCTCAGCAGAGGCTTGAGCGCTTACAACCACACCTCGGATTTGTCATTCAAGGGCTACTGCCAACACATTCTGCCCTCGACTGATGCCGGTGGTGGTGGGAGCCCTTGAGCTCCTGTCTAATTTGCCTGCGTGCGTCTCCTCCTCTTGCTGCCTGTTCAGTCACAGCCCCTCCTACCCACTCGCACGCAGGCGATTTCCCAACAGGGACTAAGTGGAACGAACCCGTGAGCAGAGCCTGTGCTCGGCTGTCTGCGAGGGGCTGGTGCTTATGCCGGTCCTCTGTGTATGTATTTCCTTGAGTCAGTTGCTCTGAGGACCATAAATGAAGTGTTATTACAGAACGTCTCTGAGGGGTTTGCGTAAGATACAAGTGATTCCTAGTTGTGCTGATTTCTAACAACATGTTGTGTAAATTACACAAACGTGAGGTTGTTACCTGTTTGGTCTTTCTGCAGACTAAAAGAAGGCATTTGACTGAGTATGGCTTTTTAGTGCGTATGCCTCAGCTATGCACAGGTTCATGAATCAGTTACAGCCTGTATTGGGAAATATATTGTTAATATCATTGGCTTGGTGAAATGAAACATTTAAAATGAATAATATAAAGATACTAAAGAATTTATATTTAAAAAAAAATTATCAAAAGCAGGAAAGGACATGACCTTCTTATGTCAGTGATGTTTTTTGTTATTATAGGAATGAGAGGCTTAATTCCTGGAAGTGCTGGAGTGGTTTTGGTTGGCTGAATGTGTCCTTCATAGTGGTCTGTTTGTCATCTCAACCTTTTTCTGAAAATGGAATTCAGATTTCTAGCCAAAAGCATAATAATTTTTACTCTGCATCGAGGTTATATAACAGATGGTGAGCTAAAATGCGCTCGGTGTTTCAAAATGATTTGATGACTCATAAAAGTGAATAACACTTTTTCCTTAGATCATGTTTTGATTCTATCTAGGGATGAGTAAAACTGCTGAATTAGAGAAAACTTCATGTAAAATATTAAGCAAGTATTTGTATTGTGACAATCTGTTGGGATTTTTTTCTTTTAATTCGTTTACCTGTGGCTTGTCTTGTAGTAGGAAGTACTCAAAATTTGACAGGAGAACAGTGTGCAATTCCTGAAATGTTTAAGGAATAGCTATCGTTTGGTGAACGTTGAACCAGCAAACTAAACCTTCAAGTTCCCTAAGTGTTCAACCATATAAGTGGAAGCAACTTTAAGTATCTCTCTTAAAAACTGCTGTTTTCTTATATATTTGGAATCAGTAGGAGTCAGGTTCCTTTGGAAATACTTTAGAGAACCTATCAGGAAATTAGGTGTCTGGTTCATTGAACATCTGTCCCTAATACTTGTGTGATGGACAAACTTAAAAAGCATGGGTCCGTTTTTGGAAGTTTCACACCATGGACCTATTTGGTTTCTGCTGGTACAATCCAACATTTTCTTGAACATTCTAGTTGGTGCCCTTAGCTGCGTCTGCACTGATGCTGGAAGCAGGATAAAGTCATTCACTCTGTTAATTAGGTCTTGGTAATACACATTTGGCCCAAACTTTCCCTGGTCATAGTTCAATCTGACTCTTTTTAAGAAGCAAGGCTAGTCATGATATTCTGCTTGAAGCAGATGAAATTTTCTTGAGTTAGGAGGGAAAAAGAACTGTGTTTAGGGTCTTAGCACACACGAAGGTATTTGTGAGGTCTGGAGAGACACACGAGGTTATGGAGCTGATTAGGTCTCAGCACCCAAAGGACTGTCTGAGTCAAGGGGGCAGACAATTCTCTCACTGGGTACTCAGAGGATCTGACAAAGGAGGTGGTCACTAACCAGCTTTTGAGTTCAGGTTAAGGATTTTCATTCAGGCCAAACTCTATTTATTCAGGCCTAACAGAAAAACTGCATTATCATACCTTACTACTCAGCTGTGGATATATTTTTAAGTTAACATACACATTACTATAGAAGAAAGCAGGAAACTCAGAACACTTGTATCTTACAAGTACACAAAAGTATATTATGTATACAAAGAATATACAATTTGGAAAGGGCTCTTAGGCCTGCTCGTGATGTTTACATAGAGAGTTAGTATTGCCATTCTAGGTGTATCGGTAATATTTGCCTGAAAAAGAGATGCCATCCCTTGGATTTTCTTCTTTTTTTGTAAAGTTATATTTTTGCTCTGTATATCTAGTAGCACAAAGCTTGTTTTTCTACAAGTTGCTCTATTTTCAAAGATAATAGCTAGACGTTAGAGTTCCAGCTTTTCTTCCTGATATTACATGTGTGGCTCTATTTGCATTCTCTCAGCTCATGTTTTCTCAGATGCAGAAAATTATGTAATTAGTTGTGGGGTCTCATACCATCATTTCAGAGATGTTTCCCATTTAAATTAAAGGCCTGTTCTTCTACCCAATCAGTAATTGTCTAGATCTTTTAAGATCTCCTTCAGCTTGATTTAATTGTTAAACATTAATTTAGTGGGAAAAAGGCTTCAAAGGGGAAAAAAAGAACTGCTGGAGGGGCAAAATATTAATAGGTGCTTAAAAGCAAAACAGTAATTCTTCCCTTTCTAAGCTTGCAGCCCTTCAGGCCTAGCAGAAAAGAAACAATTGACTGTATTACAGGATTATATAGGTTTCATTGACTTAAAATGAACTGAAAGCAGCTGTAGGGAGATTTACCTCAAGTCTTTATTATTAGCCATATGAGGCAGAAAGAAAAACAATGTTTTGTTTGAATCAGAAAATACAATTTTCAATGGTGGTTTAGAAAAGGTTAGATAAAGAGAGCATTACTTTTCAATAGGGAAAAAGGTGAATAGAAAAATTCTGTTTTGCCAGCATTATATACCATATGAAAGATTTCAGCCAACAGAAAAAGAGGCTGTCTTATACTTGTAGGGTCTTTGTTTTCTTTCATTTCTGATGGATAATCTTTGAGTTTAGTACACTTGATATCTCTTTTACTTACTAATGACAGAAATACTTCACTCCTTTGAATACTTCTACCATGCAAATGGGCGTAAAGATCAAAAAAGCGTTTCTTTTTTACAAATAAAATCCTTCTAAAATCTGCGTCTCATTGAAAAATACATCGGTATAGGTTTCCCTCTAAGATTTCTGCCCTTGTTGTTAGAAATTCTAATTAAGAAAGAACTGAGGGGTTTTATTTAAAAAAAAAAAAAAAAGTTCAGGATGCAAAGTTAGAATCTATTTTAAAGATCCAGAATATTTTCTTACTGTGGAATTTTTAAAATATTTAGGATTGTTTTACCTCCCATAGACTTTTCTGGAAACCATACATGCCATTAAAAAGCAGTTAATAGTAGTTGTTTTAGAAACTGTCTGTGCTCAATTACTTCTGTAAATCAGGATGTTGCTTTAATTCCAGGGTTGTGCTGAGAATGGGAACTGCTCACTCTCATCCTTAGATAAAAGCACACTGTTGTGCTGCAATGTTGGGTGTTAAGGCATGAATAAAACCTGATGCCTGATATCTGTAATAAGATGCTACTATTTGAGAAAATCCAGAACTTCCTGTTGTATTAGGATTTCTCTTACAAGTTTCTTATTTCCCGTAACTTACCTTTATCCTAGGTGTAGACAAGGCCCATGTTGTCCAAGGTCCATCTGTAACCATGCGTATTATGTTAGCCTGTGTTACTGATAGAGTCTGTGATGCATAATAGACTTTTTTTTCCTCTGGGTTGTTCAAGTAAAGTGCTTTTATATAAATGTATCTACAACAGTGTTCGTTATGATGCAGCATGGAACTACGTGATTCTGAATGTTATATTAGCTGTATATTACTTTGGAATTGCAGCAGCAACATTTCAGCAGAGCTGAATTGTGATTTAGATATATGAAAAAATAAATGCAAAAAAATTCTATGGACATAGAAGAAAAGCTGGAATGAAATTCCCACTGATGTTCAAAAATGTTTTTTTAACCTATAGACCAGCTGTGCCATAGTGCATTTTTGACTGGAGCAAAAATGAAGCATTCCAGGATAAGGAAGGACAACTTTGTGTAGCAACAAGTGGCAGCTATACCTCTCACCCACTTACCCGTAAAGTTCCTTCTTCAAAGGAGAGGCTACAAAGAGAGATGTGGCTGATTCCGTCCGCAGCAATGTAGCTTTGAAGTACATATTGTTGCATTCTGATACTCTGTGTATGCAGAGGCAATTTTCCCCTGTTTAGGAGTTGTCTTACCCTCTCATATTCGATTCATATTTTTATGCAACATACAATTTCTCAAACGTTTTCCAGTGGGACAATGACTTTTTGAGATATTACAAATGGTATCTTTTAGAACCTACAGCACTGCATGTTAATTATCAATTTTGAGTTTGATATATTTGTGGAAGAGACCTCAACTCTCTGACATTCACGGGGTCAACATACCATTGAACTACCAATTTTTTCTTTTCAATTCTTTTCTTAAATCATTCACCAAAGGGTTATCATTCTACAGCAGCACAGCAGCTATGGCAAAACACAACTTCAAATTGGTGGAACTCATTTTTGGATCCTAAGTTAGAGAAAGTTTGTGAAAGTAAAAATTTTTAATTTTTTTTTCAAATTTGTCATCCAGAACCACTATGCAGTCTCTCAAAAGCTAAGCCATGGTTTCTAATCAACCTGAACTCAGGTAATACTGCGTATGTTTTTCAACCTAAAGAAACTGAAAATGGTGTGTTGGTACAGAAGAAGGCTTAGCATTTACATCCCACTTTGATCTGTAGATTGTAAGGGACTTCTTCAGGTTTAGTAGCTGCTTTTTTGATTTTTATAGTTGAGAAAATCTTGATACAGAGGAGTCACTAACACAATCGGAGCTGATCACTGAATTCCTGTCCCGTTGTTCACAACACCTAGATCACATGCTGGGAAGGTGACAGTTGCTCTGGCATTCAGAGGAGTTTCTTCCTGGAATCTACCTCCAGTTTCCTTCCCCAGCAAGAAATCCCGGTCTTCCTTATCTCCCATAATTCCCAGTAGGTTCCTCCTCCCTTACGCTATCAGCAGACACTTCTTATTATCAATGTTACCTTCTAATGAGAAGTCCAGGTACCAGCCACTGTGTGTAGGAAGTGGCTGCTTTCATTCAGGTTGATGTGTTTCGTGCTCAAAAGTATTCACCTCTAATTGTAACTTCCAAAAGATAAGAGTTCAACAAGGGAATTTGATATATTTGCTGTAGACATGTTGTCAGACTTGCTAAACACCATCCCAAAGACTAGTGGGGGTGGGAAGTGGAGAGTGAATACAAGTGACCTGAAACACACCTGAACTGTTTGCACAACAACACGTATAATTACTTGATATGTGCGTGCATTCACGGTGCTGTAATTGCATGTCTGCTGTATTCTTAGTTATGTATTCATCTGTTAATCTGCTGAAGAGAACAGAAATATTAAACAAAACATTTCTGATGAGAAATTTTATTTGATCCATGTATTCACAAAAAGAAAACTAACCTGTATTTAGGTTAGTGTTTTGACAAAGTGGCTGCTGCTTGGAGGACAGGAGTAATCTGCCTTCTTGGAAGTGACTTCCAATTATTTGTGTATGGGATATACAGAATGTTCTGCTTCCTTGGGCAATGTTCTCTGTTCAGAATTGTGAGGGACATGTTCATTGTGTTCTTAGTGATCAACAGGAGCTATGAATTATCAAAAGTTGTCACACCTTCCAGGCATTTCAGGGCAGTAACATATAACAAGAAGAGGCACATTTCCCTAAAAGAATACATTTTCATTGAGTGGGTTATTCACTTAACCAGCATTAAATGTAATCCTCTTTGAATCTCAGTGGCCACCTCCTACTCTTTTCCTGTCAGTGTTCATCTCCTGCAAAAGCAGGAACTCAGCCTTCAAAAGAATAGTAGTTTGGCTAAATCACTGTGTAGCTTTCTGTGGGAAATACAAGAGGGATTCTATAGAATTAGTGCAAAATAGCTCAAGGTCAGTAGCTCCCAATACTTTACATCGTAATTAAATTATTCACATTTTGTTTGGTCGCTACTAACTCCTTTTCCTTTCTTTTCTTTTCTTTTCTTTTCTTTTCTTTTCTTTTCTTTTCTTTTCTTTTCTTTTCTTTTCTTTTCTTTTCTTTTCTTTTCTTTTCTTTTCCTTCTTACTCTATTTTCTTTTTTCTTCTTTCTTCTTTCTTTTTGCTTTTCTATTTTTCTGTAATGTATTTGTCTCAGTAATTTCTGAAATGTATTTGTCTCCGTAATATAGCATCATTGCCTCTTTTTATGCTAATTTTATTTTCTGACAAGCCAGATCACACTGCTGGCCACTGTGGTTTGCTGCACACCAGCTTTGCAGAATATAATGGAGAGGGACAGTATTCTTTTTGATGTGGTTAATCTCTGTTATACTTGTGCCTCTCCTGAAAACTGCACTGTGTCAGAGAGTCTTTTGTAGCCAATGGTGACAGGAAGATCAACAGAGAAAGGTTGCTCCATTAACCTCTGAAGTAATGAAGTTGCATTTCAGGCAGTCAACACTCACGCTGCCAATTTATTATCATTTAAGAGGAAGTGAAACTACTTCAAGCCACTCTAGTGTCCACATTTTGATAAATACACAGATTGCTAATGTTCTAATGCTCACAGTCAGCCTTGAGGGGACCTCTAATGGCGTAGGATGCTGTGGCTGTGTGTCTTCTTGCTCTTGCAAAATGATCAGTCTTCAGAAAACAGGCTCAGCCTAGTTATTTCCACACTAAATATGCAGAGATAGTTTTGCTGATAATGCCAGCTTTATCTGTCCATGTGGAAATCCTGAAAGTAGATAAATAATTTGATAACCAATTTGTGTAAACTTTCAAGGGAATTGAATTCAAATCTCCAGATTTGCTTCTATTTAATTCTGGTTTCCCAGAGGATGCGCATTTGTAAGGGGATTAATTTCCATCTTAGAAACAGACATAACGAAAATCTTGGGAACACGTTTAAACCCTCAATTTGTTAAAGTCTTGCAGGATTGTCTGACCTTATAAGATTTTCATGACCAGCAGTCAAATCCTGTGAGAACAGCTTTCTGAGGAAGCAATAACACTGGTCTCCCCCACCTCAGCAGTAAAACAGGCTTGTAAAAGAAAACACTGCAAAACTGGCATGACCATACCCCTATTCTTCCTGAGTTCTGCTCCTAGGCATGGTCTTTGGCACATATTTTTTCCTGCTAAAGGTAGCATAATTTACATGTCTAGCTTTCCATAAGTAGTGAAAACACTTTTTATATATAAAAGTCCAGGTGGTTTCATAGCCATATCATACATTCCTTTTCTCCCAGGGTGACATAAATAGTTATTTATCCACAGTATTTCAGAGACACAGAATCAAGGTGGTCAGTTAAGTGCAGTATGTTCCTGCTGGTGCCTTGCCGAATTTCTGATGTATTCGTGTTTATGCTGTGGGCCAAGTTTTGCCTGCAGATGGGCCTGAATGTTTGCTTCCTAGGACTGTTTTGACATACCTCCACTGAAATAATTTGAAAGACTCTGTCTTCCGTGGGTTTTGGATGGATCCTTTTACTGTCTTTCATCTGTGAAGAGAAAGCACTCAGTAAAGCAGGGGGAATGTTACCTGCATTTTATAAAAGGATATTGTTTATGAACAGAATACTCAGCCATGGCCTCGTGCCCGTTGTGCGAGATGACTGTTTTCTAGCCTCTCCTGTCAATAGTCTGCACCGTCTTTCCCTCCCTCGAGCTGTAACTCTTCTTGCTGTAGAGCAGATTCTTTAGTTTGCTGACTTCGTCTTGCCTCTGCATGAGGAAGGTGGCTGCATCTCCATGCTTGGGCTTTTCTTTTGTGAGCGATGGTTGCTGGGCCATGTAGCCAATGGCTGCTGGTGCAGAGCTCTGCCAAGGGTGGGAGTGATGGCTGTGGCCAGTACGGTTTCTCCCTGCTACCTCTGTACCTGGTAGACAGCATCCTGAGGGCTGTATCGACACCACGGGGTTGAGAGCGGTGCGTTGCTCTGCTGTTTGCCAGTGCTTGTTATAGACCTGGTGCCAGAATCAGGACCACAAACATCTCCCATGTGTGCCCCAAAGCTGCATTGAGAAATGCAGCCTGCAAAGCTTAACCAAAGCTTAATGTATTTTCTCCCACTCCCTCTCTCCCTACCCCCACCACACATGTTTCTCTGCGCTGAGACAACAGGTATCTCACAACTCTCCCTTTTGTCTTTAGGCAGGTGGGTTTGGAAAGGGCCCCGCTCCCGGGTCAGAGCGCAGGGCTGCTGTTCCAGTCCCTGGCGTGACACCCGGTGCACGGCCGTGTCAGCTGTTCTCAGCCGGGAGTGGGTCAGAGCTCTGCTCCCAGCTGTGCGCAGCTGACGGGCCGGGCAGGACGCACGCCGCAACCGCCAGCGC
>NW_009647579.1:489590-519156 GCF_000708025.1 Charadrius vociferus
CGCAGCGGACGGGCCGGGCAGGACGCACGCCGCCCCCGCCGGCGCTGCCGGGGAAGCGCTGCTGGGTAGGAGCACAGCCAGGGTGATGGCACTCGATAGCGTGCCCAGGAGAATATTCTGAATATTGGGGGAACAAGATAGGCAATCTCTGCCACCTGCACAGCTGGTGGCGGCTGCAGGAGCACTCGAACTGCCTATGTGTCAAGGATGCCACCTTCAGAGTTGCTGCAGGAGCATTTCGTAAAGGAACTGGAAAAGCTGTCAAGAAACCCGTAGCAATGCTAAAACCAGAGAAACATGGGCAAAGCTCTGTGGGCCAGTACTGTTTCAACACTCTTTGCCCTCTCAACCCCCTGCTTACTCGATATTCCCAGCATTCATAAAGCAAACGAAAAGCACGGTGTGCCTATAGAGGAAGAGAGCTGCAGTACGTGTTGTGTGGTATTGCTGAAAGATTTTTGTTGGCATCATTATCAGATTTTCAGGTAGTGAAGATGTTTTCATTTAGCACAAAATTAGGTTATAATTTGTAGGCTTTTTCCAAAAGGTGAGAGAAGATTAGGCAATACTGAATTGTAAATCTACAATTTGTTATGGGTTCGTGTCTGTACTCTTTTTATGTGATTTAAATATACAGCTCACTAATCTTAGCTTCTTCCCTTCTATGTTTAGCCACAGCGAACTGTTAAAGAATGTGAAATATATTATTTTATTGGCAGTGACTTACAACTGAGTCAGTGAACTTTTTTGCGCTTACAACTAAAATTGGATTCTAACTTTCAAAAATTTATGACAATTGCTCCTTCTTGTGGCTTGAATGTTGACATATAATTAATTTAGGATTTCTTCTTGAGATTTCCTGTCTAGGTTTGTACCTGTCACAAAAATATCCTTGGAAGTTTATCTAACAGCTGGAACACCACGAGAGTCAATTGAAATTTAGCAAAGAGATTTACTGGGGCCGACAGGAAGTACTCAGAGCAGGATGGCATAAATATGCAAAAAGAGCCCTTTTATTTCAGCAGTTTTAAAGGGTCCCCATACAGGCTGATAATGGCATAATCCTGCAAAATGCTGACACTATGTCAGCCAGCAACACCAGCACAGAAAAGGGTTTCCCAAGTGTGGATTGGCACTTTGTTGAATTAGGCACAGAATGGAAATATGTCTGTCTCCTTCCCTCAGTCCCAGCTGTCCTGCAGGTTTCACTCATTCTTTTGAGAAACCAGATATTTTTAATGGGAATTTCCCATGAAATGGTTTTAAAATCTATTTTATTCATCTGCACGATTGAAGGAATTCTGAAAATTCAAAATCTAGGTTGCAGTGACTTGAGGGACTGGGCAGTAAAAGACCAGATGACATTTCCTTTAGATAAATGTAAAATTAAGCATATGGGAGAAAAGCGACCCTAACACTGCATACCAAATGTCAGGATGTAAATTAGCCATTACTCTTCAGGATGGAGGTGTTGGAATTATTGTGCATAGTCCCCTGAAAACTTAGCTTTATTTGTAGCAGTAATCAAAAAGGCAAACAATATTATAAATACTTAGGACAGAAACAGATACTTAAACGCAAAGCCATTTTTAACCCCTGTACCTGTTCAAGGTTTGCCCACATCTTTGCTATACCACACATTTCTGATAAGCCACTGAGAAAGAATGGAGAGCACGGGAAAAAAAGGATCATGGGGATGATAGGGATTTCAAATTTTCTTTATGTAAAGAGAGGCTATTGCAATATAATTCTTCAGTTTGGAAAAGAAGTAGAAATGTGAGAAGCCTCTAGAATCATGAATAGTCTTAAGGGTGTGAATATGAAATGATTGGTAAATTTTCCCACAATATGAACACTTAGTGAAATGAGCAGGCAGTGGATTCTAGAGATAATGGAAGCAATACTTACTCAGTATCATGTAGCTGTTGCCCAGGCTTGCCATGCCAACCGCGGAGACCACAAGTATGAATGAAGTTGGAACGGTGCTACATGGTTTGTGGATGGTATTGGTCTATTGATAGTTATTAAATGCAATATTCTGGATTTAGCAGAGAGCCCTAAGCTCTCAGGGGCACGTGCATTGCGGGGAGCCTGGAGGATGCATCCCCTGGAGGGGAAGGGCAGGCCTCGTTTGCTTCTGCATAGGCATAGCGGAAGGTGTGAGTTGTTCCTGATCCACACTTCAAAATTTGGAAGAGAGCTAGATTAGAAATTATTACTGGAACAAGCTGAATTTTCTATAAGCCTACCAAAACAATTTGTGATCGTTACTGTGGCACTGCCTAATGGTGGAAGGTATGTGCTTTGGAGAATTAAAAATAAGATTTCATTTAATGAAATGAAATGAAATTAAAAATCTCAAAACATTCTATTGGAAAAAAACTCTGTGAAGGACGTGGGTGATTCTCCTCCTTTTTTACGTCCTATGTTTGGGATCTTATGACTTGCATGAGAAAATTACTGGGGTTTTTGTTGGTTTTTACATGACTGTTAATTGTTGAGCTCTGTTAAAAAGCTATTCGTGACTTATTCAATTGCTTTTGGTGAAAAATCAGTTGATAAATTACAGTTATGCTACAAAAATTGTCTTGTTCAAAAGCACAAGTAGCTTAGACAAATTAATACAAAGTTAGTTTTATTTGATCTATGCAAATGTTTGGAAAAACAAGGTTTTCTCATTAAAAAAAAATGCAGTGAAACCATGTTCTTTGACTTAATCCTCTCATTTTATATCGTAGACCTCACAATAGTGTGCTAACTTCAAATATGAAGTCATGGTCCAGCTGTGCTTTTTTGCTGAATTTCACACATCTTCGTGTCCAACTCTAATGTTTTTATATAGCGCAGGCCACTGTGTCTCATATCCAAAGCATATAAATAATAATGCAGTGGTGTACGTAGCGGTGGTGACCTGTATTGTATCTTTAAGTTCAGATAGAAAATGAGGCAAGACACGCAAGTGAGAGGAAAAAAAAATAAATCCAGAAGATTAGAATTAAATGGGCTGGATGATTTCATTTGTATTTAGATCGCTTAATGAGAAATTAGGATGTGTTGTCAAATTTGGTATTCTCTTCTTGAATTAGAATCCAGTAAGAATAAAGTTTCTGGAAAGTAGTCCTGAAACTGTCTTGTCTTTCTTGTAATGTAGTTGTTTGGGTGGAAAAGATTTTTTTTTAAGTACCAGTTTTGTTGCTATTCCCTCTAAAATTAACAGAGGAACAAACAAAGTTTGTACTGTCATCATTATTCTTATTTTCCAAGTTATTTCTATGAGCTCAGTTCCACTCTGGGCTTTACTTTTTCCTCAGTGGGGTTGACACATTTGTCTTCTGGGTTTGTTTTGCTGTTTTTAATTAGCAAATTTTTGTCCTCAAAAATGCTTTTTTTAATTACTCTTCTTGTGTTTTATCTTGTTCCAACCAACGGAACTGCAATATGCAGGCAAAGTAGATGGTGGTGGTATCACACAATTTCCAGCTATCATCCAATACCACCACTCAGCAATGAGCTGGTCCAGACTGGCAAGAGACTGACCGAGTAGTAAGGGCGCTGCTGCAGAGAATGGAATAAAAAAGAGCAGGGAGAAATAAAGCTTAAGCAAGCAGAAAAATAGATAGAGAAAAAATAGAGAAGGTCTGTGCACAGTTGGAATGGGAGATAAGAGAGGGGAAAGAAAACAGGCACAGGGAAGTAGGTGTTGTCTAGAAAAAATACTGTTCAGTGTAAGTTGTGATTAGCGATGGATTGTAGTGATTATTTTTGCTCATAAATTTACTGGCCTTGTATTGCTGAACACAGATTAATTGGATTGCATCATTTTTTACATGAATGCATCAAGTAGAAAATGTTGCCCTTGTAATATATGATTTCATAATGAAGTTCATATTTTTAGTTGTATATGTTTACCTGTCATTTGACACTTGCATGGAAGGTCTGAGTATCTCCGTTGGAACTCTTGCAATCTAAGCCTCCGATCTCGCCAACTCTTACACCCTTGCATGCTTTTGATTTCATAAATGGTTAAAAAGATGATGTTTGGATGTTGGAGGGGAGCAAGATTTTGCTTAAACCAGTTGCTTGTTGCTATTTTATTGTTTCCCTTTATGCAATAGTCATTATTATTGCTGTGCTGATAACTGTGGGTTGTTGATCTGCATGGCATAGTAGATGCATGCCCTTAGTAAAAGGGTAGTCTGTAAGGTCCGTTTCGGGGTACACTCTTGAGCATTCTCTTAGTGTTAGGTGCACATTTAAGTCTCACTTAGAGTAAAAATTAAAACATATGCTTATATGCTTACCAGAACTGGTCCCTAAGTCTTCCCTATCATACACTGAGAAATGCGTGGGCAGACCTATAATTGTGGAGAAGCTCATAATATTGGGGCCTAAAGTATAAAAATTATTGCATAATTAGACCACACAAGTTAGATTTCAAAATACTGTGTGTTGTTTGGATGGGTATTTAAAAAAATAAGTAGCTGTCGAGCATGTATGGTCATGTTCCTACTGCCACACACAGTCATTGTAATGCTTTAGCAGTTCGAGGAGTTTTAAGTGGATCCAGCATTGGTCTTACTTCAAATAGACCAAACCTACTAACACTTTCCTTAGTTGTATCTCTTTCTTCTTGACATTAAAAGATGCAACTGTAAATATCACACTTCACTTTTATAAGTAGGTTCATGTCATGAACCACGTAAAAGACAAAATATTTAGGATCATTTGGAGGGAAAGAAGGTGAAAGTGTATCTCGTGTACTGTAGAACAGGCTTTTGGTATATAACAAAACTCTGAGCTATCCTTTGGCATATTGATTTATTTTTTATTATTAACACAATAAGCATACTTCACAATGCCCTCCACAGCACAATTAGTATTTAAATATAACTGATAGTATAACTTTGAAGAGTACAGGGCTATTAACTAGCAGAACAGACTAATGAAATGGCATGTTAATGGTTTACCTAAATTATGAAATGTAGATAGGGACGTACAGCTGTTTGTACAAATACTCAGATCCACAGAGCAATCCTCTGAAGCTCATTCGTTTATTCTCAGCTTTAGAAGATAAGCAATCTAAAGTGATTGGAAAAGCAGACACAAGCCATTAGATGCATCTTTATTAATTTTCTTATTATTATTTAGTTAAGAAAAAGATAATCCCAGCAAACTTCTGCCAATTTACTGGAATCATCTGCCCTAAGGACACCATGCTATGCCCAGCACTTCCAAGAAGACTTGTCCGCTCTAGCCAAGAATCCAGCCTTTTCCTAAGGGAAGAAATAGGCCCACACATGAAGTACCTCAAACCTGCACTCAGCCCTCACCACCACTCTTCCTCCTGACTCCATCCAGCCTTTGGGTACTTCAAAAGAAGGAGTGCAGCCCTTGTATGCCTGCTCGTTGGCTGGAATGCTTTGGGATTAAACTTCCTCACCACAGCCACCAAATTTATTAGTATTTACTCTGGTACAACATCTAGTAGCCAATGTGCTTCTAACAACAGAGCGTGGTGACAGCCGCAGTAACTAGACTTATCCAAGCACAACAGCCAGCCAATTTTAGCTATTAAATATTGACTGACTCTGGTAGGATGCATGAGGTGAAAACCAAGTTGTGCTCCCTACAACCAGACAAATATGTATGAGATTTTAAGAATTTCCTTCTAGTCCCAACCTATCAGCAAATCTAAAAAGATGACAGAAAAAACTAAGACCTACAAATTCTAGAAGTTCCTCTCATCCGGAGAATAGCCACAGCTATGACCTTGCTTGGTTCGGGCAAACTCCTAAGAACAGAAAACAAACACTCCTTCATCACTGGTGGCCAAAGAAAGAATGTGCTTCGCCTTTGACATCATTTTTGTCCCTCCGAAAGGACCGGCCAGTCATTTCTGTGGATCAGCGAGTTGGAACTTACCGAGCCCTGAGCAGCGCTGCCAGCAGCAGAGAGCTGGGTGCACCCAAAGGGTGACCACGCCTGAGCAAAAACCCTGTTACCTCACCCATGAAGAAACGGGAGGGCACCAGGGAAATGCCTGTGGAAAGAAAGAAGAAAAGATTGCCAACCCCTTCCCTCCTTCAGCCGTGACCTGTCTTTATCATTCTCCGCACATTTAACCTCTTACATAAGCTTTAGCTCATTTGGGAACGAGGGCAGCGGCAACACCTAACAGGCTTGAGAGAGGCAAACATCTCAGATACGCAAGTGTTCAGCCAACTCATCATTTGTCTCCATAGCTGCGGACTGGTAACTCCTGGCAGTGACGGATCTGCAGGGATTTACAAAACGTGGCGCCACAATGCAGTGTTGAAAGGCAAACAGAACCTTCAGAGCTCAGGGACCGCAAGTATCCTCATCAGCATGCAATAGAAACCTTGCACTGTTCCCTGAAAAAAAGCATAGTCCTCAGGGAGATAGGAAGGGGTATTCTGATTTGTATCTCATATTAGGGTTTATAATTGACATCTACCCCTCAGATATATCAGTAACATCTCCTTTCATTAATTTAATTCACCTTTCTTGCCCATTTCACAATCCAGTTTTTAAACTCTGCATTAAATATATGTTTTATCTTAAAGAAATGAAAAAACATAAGAACAGTGGGGAGCGTTGATTTAAATAAGTGGATGCTCATAAGTGAAATTTGCCCCAGCAAAGATTTTGGTGGGTTTATTTTTTCTGTTTTCATTTTGCAATAAAGTTCTAGCAACAAAGATTTCTCTATCCACTGAAAATTTTCTCTTTTAAGAGAAAACAGCATCTTGAGGTTTCTCTTAAAAAAAAATAAATTAAACAAAACATGCAGCAAGTTGCAATTAAATTTCAGTTAACAAAATGCAAAAATACACCCAACCTCCGTCTGCCAAAAATAAATAGTTTGAAAAGTAGTTTCACATCCCTGACAATGACGACTGTGTTTATGACATATTTCTGGTGCCATATTCCACTCTCCTATCACTGCCAGCTTGCGTCCAGTATTTAGAAATAAAACAGAAACACATTGAACTTGCTGAACTAGATGTTGCCACACTGAAACTCTAATGGGCTTAGTGACCACAACCTACAGGGGCCAGAATGTGTCAACAGCAAAAGGGCCAACCTCAATCACTGTCTGTGCTTTTACAAAGTTGTTACATGTTTAATTCTTTGCAGCTTAGTTCTCCTGCTGTTTTGGCTGCTCAAAACCAAGGCTCGTATATTGCAGCAGCCTTCTCTACCTCATATAATGCCACAAAGGTCCCAGCAGGAGACCTTTCAGTGGAGCAGACAAGCCACAGGCTAGGGCAAACAGGGCATCACAACTTCCTAATAAGATGACTTATTAGATTGGGGGCTTGACACAGCTTTTGTTTAACCACTTCTTTTCCCAGCCACCAGAAACGCAAACTGTCTGTCTGCTTGGGGCACAGCAAGCGGTGTGGGGATTTGCAGCAAGCGCTGCCGCACGCCTTCAGTCCAGGCTAGAAGTAGAGCGTGCTTCCTGATGCCATTTTTATCACTGCTCCGATACAATCATTGTGCCCTTAATGTCAGATTTCCAGCCACGCGATCTTTTTATTATATTACATCAAGGCTTCCCCACTGGATGGGTCACTGCCGCTGCAGGACTTCGAGTGGGCGTGCGGAGGGCCGGCAGGGAGCGGGTTAAGCGAGTGGGAAGGCAGGATCAGTTTCCTGCCTGCACTTGCAATGGCCTAAGGCAGTGCCTGCTGTTCAGGAGTTAGAGAGAGTGCCTTGCCTTGTCCCAGGTGGCAGACAGGCAAACCATGTTATTAAGAAGCAGAGATCGCAAAACCTTGATCTTCAAAAAAGGCCCCTAATTAGTCCCTAGCATGAGAATAAATGGCATTCCACATCAGCAAGGATGAAAAAGGCTCCTTCAGATTTCATTAAGTAATCTCTGCTATTGACAGTTTTTAGGATCACATTGGGAACTCTTGTTGTTTGAACCACTTTGCCCAAAAACTCTTCTTTCGTTGTCACTCCTGTTTGATTTAAATAAAAATAAAAAAAAAAAAAAGAAGCCTTAATGGTCTCACGTGCTGCATCTTAAGGAAGTCATAAATGTCTTGACAAAGATCTCCGTGCCCTGTGCTGCTGAGTCACTGCTGCCTCCGTGAGCGGATCTCAGGGCCACTGGAGTCGATGGAAATTCTTCCATCATCTTCAATACGTTCCAGCTCAGCCCATCGAAGAGTGCTGCTCTGAAGCCATCCTTAACATTTCCCATAACCCTCTTTTTAATTCAGCGTGAAAGTGACAGATTGAAGAATATGTGCCGAATTTTCTCATATTGCTGAAGAGCTTTGATTTGGACTAGACTTGTTTTATGAAAAGAAGTTGTTTATTAAAAAAACAAAAAAAAAGCTGTCTTTCAACTCATATACCACTTGTCTAATTTTGATTTATAAACATTCCCAGTAGAGAAGGCATCCCTGTCCAAATAGTCTCAAGGTTCATAAACTTCATCTAATTTTATCATGTAATTGTACAGTAGTTTTCAAGGACTCTCGCTCTCTAGAGGGCGTGAATCCAATCGATTTTATTCATCCCAATGGTATCTGCTTTTATCCCGAACTCAGATTAACAATTCTGGCACTATAGCAATACGGAAAGTTCATCACATTCCTGCAGTGATTCTACCACCAGCTGCAGATCTTTCTGAAGTTTACTGTATAATGAATTTAGAACATAAATAGCAACAAATGGGATAAATAATTTCTTTGCCAGAAGTGGAACAAAGTTAATTTTGTCTTTATAAATAACTTTTTATACTGATGGGGTTTTGTGAACCTTTCAATATTTAATTAAATCACAGTTTCTGGGCCTTTCTTTTAAAATATAGTTTGCTCATGTATTTACCATTTTTAAGCTTTATTGTAAGTAACTATAAATCATTGAAAAAGTAAAAAGAAAAAGGGTTCTACTTATACAACGTAGCTAAGAAGATATTTCTAGCCTCTAAGAAATACACCTCAGAATTGCTTATCCAAAATCAAGAGTTACAATAATCAGGAATATTTCATGTTGTTATTATAAAAGAGAGATTTGTTATGAGGATTTTGTAAACGAGGTTTCAGCGATTTGTTTTCTGAAAGGGTTACTGCATTAGGAGTAGAGCGGGACACCTTTGCCTACGTATACCTGAATGTTGTCAGACAGTTTCAGATCTCCCAGGTAACGTTTCCTTAAGTGGAGTTTTTAAGAATGACTAAAATTTGTTCTCCTCCGAGCAGGGTGTTTACTTTCTGTGTTCGGTGTGCTCCAGATAATGTGCAGTGCTGCACTTACCGTTCGAATCAAGAAACTTCCTTTAGCATTACTTTAACCTGTGGGCTTTATTGATTGGAGATGTAAGAAATTGTATGCCAAAACTTTGGTTATTTTAACTAGTTCTAAACAAGAAAGATTAACATTAGTTTTGACAACAAACAAAACCAGTTTTTGTTCTATCGGTTATGTTTAAAAGATTCCAATTTCAAACCAAACACAACTTGTGGTTATTCTGTCAGATATTTATATAGCCACTGGGGCGCCATAGTTATGCACCGCATACATCATTGTATTTTTAAAATGTACTTAATGAACATTTTTTCTTTTCTGGTAACTACTTCATTGCCTTAAATGAATGCATTCCAATAGAATTTGTAACAAATGAGCACTTTGTGTTTGCATTAATGCCAAACACGTTTAACAAATTTTTAACAAGGAACACTGGCAAAATGCCAAACTCCTAGAGGGACACTGAAGGAATGCTATAAATTTAAACTAGATTTTACCTTTTCACTCAGCCCAACAAGTGTCTTAGGTGTCTTTGGCATCTCGGCATTGAAAGTTTTCTGCGTAGGTTGGATACAAGTTTATGTCTTAATTATTTCTCAGCCCTCCTCACTAGAGATTTTCACGTCGACATAACAGGCTTTAACAGGTTACTGTATTTTTTAGAAAGCAAGAGGTGGGTTTTCATTCTTTCCATGGGAGTTAGGCCAGGAGGAAGTAGCAAACCCAGCATTTATTGTTGGGACTGCAATGACAGAGAAGTTCAAATAGTACCTATTGTGCCGTTTTCATATGCCACGTTAAGGGAACTCTATAGTGGCGAGCACTCCAGTCGATCTGTGCTACCTAATATTGTTTCTTGTGCTGAGTTGCAAATATCTGGGCTGTGATCATGTTTGCAACTGCACTTCAGGGGCAGGGGTACAGCAGCCCACAGTGCTCCCACTGGTCCGAGCCCTGGGCTTGCACAGAAGCCACAAACAGATTTTTGGCTGAATCAAACATCTGGGGGGATTCTGCAGTTGTTAAGTTATGCTCACATGGTACATGTCGTTACAGACCTTGGGAATCACCTACTTTATAATACACGTTCGTATTAAAAGTGTTACAAGTAGCTCCACAAACCACATGCTTGCTCTTTACTTGTAACTTAATATATTAATTTAATTTTTACTATGTCATTTCAGTTTTAATCAAATGCAGGAACTGAAAAATAATAATACTTAGCACTTATCCAAGACTATTAAGGCACATTACAAACATTAAGCCTTGCAAATTCCTGCGAGGAGCCTGATGTTATCCCTGCTGTAGCAAAGAGCGAGTTAGGCACAAAAAAATTATACAACTTTTTCCTTAGTCACACAATAAGCTAGTGGCGGGGGCAGAATTCAGAACAGTATGGTGCCAGGGCTTTGTCTTACTTAGTTGTGTCATTCTTTTCATGGTTTTGCACAGACAAAAGTAAAAATTGAGACTGCATTTTTTTTTCTTCATGTCGTTTAGATTTTGTTGTTGCGAGAGGCACAGCTGAGTTTCAGGAGGTCACTTGAGAAAGACTTTATGAGTTACAGCCTTATTTTTTAAATACTACTTTTCAGTCTAGTTACTTGTTTCCAGAAAATGAAATAATTCCCCCTCGTTTGTTGGTACTCTGATCGCAATAATGATGAATGAGTCTAGAGAAGGAAACTGAGGAATTCGTCCTGACAGCTTTTTAAAAGATGTCACATTATAATGCAGACACCTTGTCATAGATTAAGGAGCAGAAATAGCCCTAACAGGTTTTCATTAATTATATCCTTCTCTCCTAACATTTGGTCAGATACCAATTCCCTGCAATAAAGTGGCTATTCCCTCTCTTTCTGACTCACTAATTACCATATCAGTTGTTGGCCTTTTATGTAGGTACCATGTGTAACAGGTTAGGAGAGGGCCATTTAAGCCTATGTGAATGGGTATCTGTTTTTGTATCTGGGTGCTTGTTGCAAACATTTGGAAAGCATATGGAGCATAATGGACATTAACCCAGATGTCAAAAATAGCCTGCATTTTACTACTGTTATTAAACAGTTTCCCCTTTAACCCCTTTGTGTTTACCCACCCTCTCCAGCTTGTTTCTGCAAATCACTGCGGAGAGGAAAGGATTGGGGGTAAAAAGTAGTCATCAGGCAGGTGTCTTTATCCAAAGGAAAAACAATCTGAACAAATATTTGTGGGCTACTACACTTTTATATCTTCACATCCTTCTGCTGTTTTCATTGACTGGTATCTAATGGACTGTCAGAGGTGCCAAACTCATAAGACATTAATTTCAGCTGGAGCACTGCTGAATCTCAGGCCCAATGTACGTTACCAAATTTTATTTCTGTTTTAGAGGTTCAGTGACCTATACCAAGTAGAGCATTGAAGAAACAAATATAAATTTAATTTACTGAACCTCAGTTGGTATTTGACAGCAATATCCTTTTATATATTTATTTGACTTACTCGAGAAATACTTTGCATTTCCTACCTGTGGTGAACAAGTTTTTGTTACACTTCCAATACGTATACGGTTTCCTGATGAATGAGTGGGTTGATTAAGCGAGTGGGGTTTATTCGGGGGTTTCATTCTATACTAAAACCCCAATGAAAATTTGGGGAGCAAACCGGAGAGAAATTGTATTTTATGAGTTGTTGCTCTTCCTCAGATTGGACACTTTATTCTGGGTTCTTGTTTTTAAGAGCATAAATGAGTGTTAATTGCAAAGGAACTTCAGCTTGTAAAGTATCAAGTATATTGAAGATCTGCTAGGATTATGTTTTAGCGAACCTGTTAAAAAATACAGACCTTTTTGTGCTACAGTTGCTGGAATGTACTCTCCTCATGAATTTATACGGGTGCTTCCTATGCCTGTATATCTCTTTGAATGATGATTAAGAAATAGTCGGTACGCAAAAGAATGGGAGCTATGCACAGTTCACGAAACGTAATGCATGCTCTGACTTACAGTTTTCATAAAAAGTTTGCAAAGATTTTATGTGCCAGAACTAGTAACATGATCTACTTTAGGAACTCCCTGGCTTTCCAGCTCTGCAGAAGTCATTTTTTCTCCATTCAAGGGCCAGATCCAAAACCTGTTAAAATCAGTGGGAACCTTTCCACATTTCAGTGGGCTTTGGATTAGTCCCTAAGTGTTTTAACCAGAAGAATTGTACCAACCTCCCATTGGAAAAGTAAAACTATTCATCTAAATTTGTATTATATAAACCGTTACATGTACTTGCCACACAGACATGAACTTGAAAATAGGGATTTAAAATCACTTGCAAGTGTATTCTGTAAAGTGTTTCACTTTGCTCATAGCATAGTTACTCTGATAACTATTAGCTTCTACAGTTTAAAGGGGTATTTTAGTCAACTGGTTTAATTTAAAAAAACAACAATTTTTCAGCTGTGTACAAAAGTGTAAGCATTCTATGAAAATTGCTTTTTCATAAAACTGGATGTTTTAGAAACTTCTAAAGTTACGTAAATGCAAGGGCAATAATGGAGAATCCCGTACATAATGCATTTCCACTTTTCTAGAAACAAAGTCGGTAGATAAATGAACAGCTGCCCTGCAAAGGAATCCTTTAATTCCCCCCACTCATCTGATATACAGATAATGTGAATAAGACTAATTCACTGCTCTCAGTTCAAGAATACTGTGCCGTTTGCTTGCAGCAGAACTAGTGTAACAATAAAAATCATTCAGGCCTCACTCTGTAGTCACAATCAGACACGAAGCCTCATCCAAAGCCCATGGAAAGCAGGAAGGCTCTCTCCTCTGACCGACGCGGGCTTACACCCATTACCTCTCCTAGTCCCCTCGATTTCAGCAATGCCAGCCAAGCCACGAGGAGCAATCGTCATTGATTAGTGACTGCATGGCTGAAAAACTCATAATAAATTGTTGTATATTTTAACTGTTATAAATCTGTGAGGTTTGTGTCTATAAAATCATTCTCAACTGTTTTGTAAATTAAAGTGGACTTAAAATATAGTGCTTAAAATAAATAACAGTGGACTTAAAATAAAGTGCTTAAAATACAACAATAAAATGTTGCCAAAATTGTACCTTCAATTTTGGAGTTGCTGGAGGTACTGCGTATTCCCACCTGCCATAGAACTGAGTGGAAATAAATGGATGATTCCTTTAGTTTCCAAATCAAAATATTTAGTTTTATTAATAGCATTTCCACTTCAGAGCTACTGTGCTTATAGATAAGATCAGAAAACTCACCATTTACAGAATCACAAACATAACATAATTTCACATCTTTGGAATGTAATATCTTTCCCATTTAGGGGGAATCTTGTCATACGAATCCACTGTAAAACAAATTGCTGCCCTATAAACATAAGTGGGTTCAAATCGAATCGAAATCCTTAGTCCCTAGAAAAGCAATATATCCCCTGAGGTCTATGAAAAGCTTGATTAGATGAGAACTAAGATGTTTTGTATGCTTCAATCATGTTATTAATTGGAATATTTTGTTCCCTTGTTACAGTTGTCAGAGGAACTAGTGAAAGAGGAAGAAAAAAAATGTAGCACTGGAAGGTAACGATGATAATCTATTGCATTGGATCTCCAAACATGACCATGATATCCTGGAGAAGATCACAGATGCAGAAAACGAACGCTAAGTTTGATATCTAATGAAATGCTGCATTAATTGGCATTTTCTCCATTATTTCTTGTAGTCTACTATGAAATCAAGATACTTTGGAAAATAATGAAGGAGACTCAAGCAGAAATTATGAGAGCTTCATTTCTGTCTTTAATGGGTCTTGCAAGTTATTCTGTTTTCACTAAGAAACCATCTGTTCAGAATATTATTGTTTAATGAAGTTCAGTTAAACAGGTTATTTAACTAATTTTTGGTAAATTGATAATGATTTTAACAAGTAATTCAGATTCTCTTAGATGTGGTATCTGCATTTGCTGATTTTACCTAGTCTATCCTAAAGTATCACTTCTATTGCACTAGATTATCAAAGAGGTATTAGTAAAATGCTATATAAGGGTGTTGGCATTAATCTTACCCCCAGTTAGGTGTGGGCTTTTCCAAAAAATAAAAACCAAGCCTTTACCCTCCTCTGTTTTCTTATATCTACTGATAAAATAGTAATAATTTAAAAACAAAACAAAACAAAACCCCAAAAATGTTGCTAGTATAACCGGTATTAAGCTCTGGGCCAGGTTGGAAATGAAATCAATTTTTGGTACTTATAACTGATGACAAAGATTAGCTTTATGAAAATATGGTGTGTGTCTCTGACAATGCATAGGACATCTAATTTGAGCATAAATATAAGATTATATACAAGATGTATCTATTCCTGGATGGTGAAAGCTTGAGGCATATATAAATACATATGTATATATATGGACATATACACAAGGATGTATCAACCTTTTACCATCCAAATGCATACAAGTTTTCAACAATAAAAGCTGGGACTCTTTAAAAAAAAAAAAAAAAGATTGCTGTGAATACAGTATATGCACTAGGTCTCCTGTAAATGAGGAACTGTTTGTTATTGTTTTCTGCATTGAAAAACAGTCCCCAACATGGATCCCCACGAATCTTAGATGTTAAAGAAGAAAATATCAATGAACAAACAGCACTTAAATGCTGTTTGCATCAACAAAAATGTATCTACTAAAATAAATTTAAAGCACATGCAAGGAAATATAAAAATGTGAAGTCATTACATTCAGCGAGAGAATATAACTGATAGTCAAATCTCTACCACTTCTCAAGGAGAGGGTCCTTATGACTCCCTGACCATTTTCAGTCAGTCTGGCAAACATGTGCAAATGTTTGGCTGCTTTATTGAGGCATCTTTTTGTCCGTGGAAGAAATGATTCCATGCTGATGGGAGTGGGAATAGAATATCTGCGTTTTTAAAGGACAAACAATAAATTTAAGCATGGGTGGCCTTAATCCTTAGTAGTTTTTCTTTGCTGCTGTAAAAAATAGAAATCTAAATGGATACTCCTAAAGTCTTGCACTGAATTTAGAAAAATTATTTTTTGAACCTGTGGTGCGATTAACCCTAAACATCCTACATGAGCCATACATAGTAACCCCTCTAAAATTATTGTCTAGAGATGATATTTTATTTATTTGTACCATAATTCTTGGTGCAATCAAAGAGCAATTTATTCGAGCAGGAGTCCTGCTGGATGCTACTGTCTTCAGTAAATAGAGTAAAATGTATAGAATTAGTATAGCATAGATAATCCCAATTTCATTCATGTTTAAAAAGTTTGTCCTTTAACTATCAATGGCATTTTAGATCTTTGTTTTTGAAACAGCAAAGCTTTTGGGAGTATATTTAGCACATATGACAAATGTTGCACTTGGAAACTCAGACAACAAAACTAGTTTCTCATGACAAATTTGTTGTCGCAGTAGGGGACAATCGTCTGTGTCTCTTACAATCAGGTCTTTACCTTAATTCTGCAACTGAATACTTGAAGTAGGAAATAAACTAGGGGGGAAATAGGGTCACAGATACAAAGCTGTATAGTTAGATATTTATATGTATGTGCCAATTTTGTCACAGATATTATTTTAGGGGCATTTTTGCTCCACTCATGTTGGTAAGAGTGTTGATCTAAACTTTTATCAGGGCCTACGAGTTAGCCCCTAAAAAGGAAAATTTTGTCTAACATTGCTTTGTTCTTTCTTTCTTTCCTTTTTTTTTTTTCTTTTCATTTCATGTGATACTCTGACGTTTGGAGAAAATCTTTTCATATACTAAAATAGAATCTCGGGGTTTACAATAAACACTGTGATGTTGGGAAATATTTTATTTGAGCAATGTTTGGTAGGTTTTTTTCCCCCCTCTAAGTGTAAAGAAGCAAACCAACTTTTGGTTAACGTTGAAGATAATGATTATTATTTTAATGTGAGATCAGTCTTGTACTGCACATTCTTTCTTTCATTTAAATGTACAGTATGAATTTTGTATTTAATGAATTTTGTGTATCCAGTATGCACGTACCTGCGCGTTGACTTTCATTTGAAAGTGGGTTTCAATTTACTTTTAAACAGTGTTTATGAAAAGACCTCAGATGTGTTGACACAAACTATATCTGCAATGTTTTTTTTGTGTGTGTAGGGTGACGTTTGAATGTGATGTTCTGCAGCAATGGGTCAGTATTCCCTATTTACCTTAGATCCTGATTTGATAGTGCTTCTTGTAATAATTTTTTCAAGTGAGTGGCATGTTCTGGATTGTGATATTGATATACGGTTAAGGACATTGATATGAAACTAAGGAACTCCTAGAAATTACCAGTGGGCATGTATTAGACAGTCATTGTAATTTAATGTCTAGTAGAAGTGTAAAGTACCAAGGTATTTAGAGTTCATAACATTGTTATCATGTGTATGGGAAGTATTTAGTGTTGATCAGCTTGTTTATATTCATCAAATAAACTTTGTTTCTTTCTGAAATCGGCGTTGTGTCATTAAAAGTAGGTTTAATGACTGTAAGAAAATGTGCGAGAGATGTTTTCCACATGGTAAATCTATCACGCTCCTTATTTCTCTAATTGCTACCATTCAAAGTAATTTATCTTCCTGTTGTTACTATCACATAAACTGTTTAAGAAAGCATAAAAAGGAAAATGTCTCCTAGGCCCCACTCCCAGAAATGCTTACAACTAAAGTGAGGAACCATTTTCCGGATTGGGCTCTTAGAGAGCAATATGCTTTTGAGTGGGTTTCTAAAGCATAATATTCTTGTGTGACCCTGTGTAATTGCATAGAAAATTACATTTTGTTTATGTACTTTACTGACCAAAAGCCATAAGGTGTGAAATTCTCTGCACAGTCAGCTCCTTTTTCAGCTGCCTGGTAAGTGGTTCCCCGTTTCCATTATGTTCACTTTTTTTAGAAAAGGAACTTTTGTTGAACAGGAATTTCTTACCTCATAGAACTCCCTGGACCAGCTCAGGGCACACACAGCAGGAGAATAAAAGGTAAGTAAGTACGCGTTTTACTTAGGTTATTTAAAAACACACAGTCTCTTAGTTTTAAACTCTGTTTCTTTACCTATAAATTAGTTTTCTTGCTAAGAGAGTACTATGTACTAACATAGGATATTAAGTTTCACTTTTAACTACAGCTAAATATACATTTATTGTGTATTCTACTTACACCTACTTAGCTTTGAGTTGCAATGCTATAAATTGAGTAGCAGTTGCTTCTATCTCCTTCCTAGACCCGCACAATTTTTCAGAACGGTCTGGTCCCATGTTCAGGCCGTGCCTGTATTAAGGGACTCTCCATCTCACTCCATTGGAAACACCCATATTTTTATTCTCTTTTCAGCGTTAATCACCTCCTGCTTTAAAGGCAGCTCCTGCCTCCCTGCGCGGTGAAGGGGAGAGTACGTGCCAACACGTTGTCCTGAGGATGGCAGTGGATTTGGGGAAACTGTAAAAGGCTCTTGAGCCCCATTTTCTATAAGATTATTTTCAGCAAGGAGTCCTCCCTTTTCTCTGTGGAAGGGGGCTGTGAGAGCCCCAGGGAAGGGGCAGGACCAGTGTGTTTGTGTCCGCTGGGTGCCCCCGGGGAAGGGAGCTCCCCAAAGGGCAGCTCTGGCTGCAGGAACTGCCTCAAGTGAAGTTTGAGTTCATACAGCCGAGAGTTCCTCCAGCCCCGTAGGACAGAGCCTGAATAAGGGTCAACCTCTTCTGAGCTTGAGGTTTCTTCCCAAGAGAGCCTGTTTGTTCACTCCAGACTTCAGCCAAAGTAGCTCAAGGTTTGAGCAAGCAAAACTATAAGCAGTGGGGGACATTCAGGGGATGAAGCCATGTGTCGGCTTGCATTTCAAGCCAACGTGTCAGCTCAGACACACTCTGAGAGCCCCAAACAGCTCCGTGCCAGCACGAGTTGGATAAAGCCAATTGCAGAACACCTACTGCATCTCCCGGTTGTTCACACTGTGCTTCAGGTCCAGGATTTGATCCTGGAAGAGCCGCATTAATTACGCACACTGCGTCCTGCCCTGTGCAGAAACATGTCCGAAAGTACAAAACAGAGGGTCAAAGAACTGCATGACTCTATTTCACCTGTTGCTATTGCTTCTCCAAAACACAAAATGTTTAATAACTGATGTATTAAATCATTCTAAATAAAGCCAAGCCAGCTCTAAATAAGTAATACATTTCCCATTAGGAAGTCAGTGGGAGCCCTGCACGTTGCCAGGGCGTGATTTGACCCATACATGAAAAGGACAGCTGATGTGGGGCTGCTGTACAGATTTTCCTCCCGTGAGGTTAGAGTGACGTTATTTCACGCTCCTAACTTTTCAGACAAGACAATTCTTTTTCAAATGCACCTTTCCAAAGAAGAGGCAACCTTTGCCTTCACCAGGAGTAGCCCATAACGCATCACTACAGCTTTTGTATGGCCTGGAGGCACTGATGGAGCGGTAGCCCTGTTGAGAAGCCCACCCTTGAGGGATGCAATTGAGAGTCAAGGACTGATTTTACCGGTTTTACATTCCTTCCACTCTTTGCTCTTCAAAACAACTCGTTCTTCAGAATGAGACTATTCCAAAAGCAGATCACCCCAGATGCAGGGGAAGAGCAGGCAAAACGCCAGTGCATCCTAAAGACAACGCGTGTATCCCTTTGAAATGTGCACTTGAATTTGTGCTATGGATAGTCACACCATATATTCCCACGTAGCTACAAGTCTCAGGACAAATCCAAGAACTTTGAACTCATCCAGTTTCTAATGGAGGCGACTGTCCAACTTTAAAAAGGCCGTGCTTTTGGTACTCACCCCAGCAAGGCCAGGAGACAGCAGATGTTCTGGCAGCTGCAGGCTGCCTCGCGCTCGGGGAGCCGGGGCTGGAGGAGAGCAGCCAGCTCCCTCCAGATGGAGCAGCCAGCGGAGAGGCGAGTGGGAGGCTGCGCAAGGAAGTTAGATAGCTCCAGATAGCGAAGGACTGATGATGTGTGGCTCCACATCACCTAACCAACTTTCGAGAGGCTGCACAAGAGAAATAAGCACCAAGCCACAGTTAACCTGAGTGCAGTAAGAAGCCTTCTCGTCGTGGGAAAATCGATGGAAAGGAAATATCTGTGCAGTATGCGTGATAATGTAGCATGGTAACTATTTTTTATTTGAATGTAATTTGGACAAATGCATTACTCATAAGTGAGTTATCCAGGGCTTGCCAAATATGTGGCTAAACAGTTATTATAGCAAATTACACCATCATCTAAACACCTCTGTTTTGGCTCTTAGTTGTCTTCTTTTGCAATAAGTTTTTTTTTTGTTCCTCGATTATTCTTGTCTAATATTGCTGTATTTACTGCTTTGGTTACCATAGAAATAAATAATATCATGAACAACAGCACACGTAGAAGCAAATAAGAGCATTTTCTGAATTTCATGAGGAGAACACCCTTGTTAATGAAGACCAATATGGTTGGGTAGTTCTAACATAGTTCTCAAGTCTATCGATTTGTGTCCTCATATGCATTTTATTATGGGCTTTATATTTCATTTTAAACTTCTAAAAATAAAGAAAAACAGCTGAAGTAATTTTTTTTTAAATGGCCAGATTTTGGTTAGAGGTTAACACAGGCCAACAGAGAACACAGATCTGCCCTGGAGCTCTTACAGTTTTGTTTTGTTTTGTTTTGTTTTGTTTTAATAAAAAGATCCTTATTACAATCCACTAAGGGTCACCGAAATCTGGTCATTACAGACCAGCTGTATTCCTCGTGCATAAGTCTCCTGCCCTCTGTGCCTTCTCCAGTCTTAGATCAATGAAATGTGTGAAGGCAGGATTGTTGTCAGTCACGATAAGGATGTGCATTAGGGGACTAATCCAAACTTTACTGAAGTGAACTGAAAAACTATTGATTAAAAGTAAGTTTCTGATTGTACCCCAGTTGCTTCTCTCTGGAGCAACTGCGTACATTTACGGGAGCATGGGGCCAAACCATTTCCTCTACATATCAGAATTTGAGCTAAATGTAATTCAGATGAGCAAACCGCCTGACTTTTTGAATGCTTTGTGATAAGAAAATGTATCTTAGATTTCATACTGAAGTTCATTTACAACATATTTTGTTTATAGTTCTCCTGACTCTGTTTCTGGGTCAGCACTCTATTCCTACCAACTCTTAAGATAGTCTGTCATTATAGTGTCTCTACATTACAGTCACTTATGGTATTTTTTACGATTAAGTGTCATTCAGTCTATAGGTTAGCTTTCTTTTGCTATAGATAGATTTGCTTTCGCCTCAGGGGAGTGAAATGCATTGTGTCTAAGGAATCTGTTTTCTAAAACAAAATAAATTCTGACCAATCTTACAGTTGGGGTTACTATAGGGAAAAGAAGAAGAGGAAAAAAACCCACATAATAACTAGCTTCCAGTGCTGTGCAGGTAGCCAGTTTCTAGAGGATTTGTTCCAATTCTGATGCTATTCACCGTGTCCGAGTTATTCTCACTGAAGTTAAACAACCAGTCTCCGTATCTGAAAGCTGAAGGTTGTAAATCTCCCTTGTGAATGTTGCCTATGACAGGGAAGGAAAGACTTGCATAATTACCACTTGTACTTCCTCGGAGAACATGAGCTCAAGTCTAAAGCAAGGAGTCTGGTCAATAAAACATCAAGGTCTGAAAACTACAGGAAAAGACCTGTCCAGCTCATACGATAAGGAATTTTTTCTTGGTCCCAAAACCATGAATATTTCAGTGGAAATCTCTTCTTCAGACCTGAGTATTGTGCAGGTATTCTTAATTTTTCTTCAAGATTACCATCAGTTATTATAATTCATAGATAAATTAATTGCAATATCTCACAATCTTCCTTCTATATGAAGCATACTGCACTGGATATAGTTATTCTGCTAAAGTACAGAGAACTGTTTACTAATCTGACTATAAATGTTATTGTATTCATTAGTGTCTTTGAACCAGGTTAAAAATTTAAATCAGAGAGCAGGAGTAGCCCCCTGTTCCCATCAGTAATGCTACTGAAGTCAGAAGGAATTGGACCCAGTCCTTCAGTAAGGGATATCAGTGCTTGGCATTTTGGGCTATAATTGTGCAGCTAGTTTACAGAAGAATACAACTACTCACATGAGCAAATTTTTACGAGACTTAGATCCTGAAACCAGTTATAAATGCTTTTGGGGTAATGTGAATGCTCATGGTCATAGTGACACTTTTTCATAGCAATCCTCGTCCACGTCTGTTCTCTACATACATCTCAGTGAATGATTTTGGTTAAAATGTTTATGCTTTGCTGCTATTCTGTTTGCTCTTCTCCATTGCAGCCATAGGGGCTACAGGACTGATTTTTCTACTTTCAGCAGCACTTTGCACATTTTTTAGCTCTAAATTCCCTCACGCAGAAGTGCCATGTGCAGTCTTTGAAAACTTCTTCTTGAAGGAATCCTGTGATTCTTTGGCTGCTTTGCCATCTTCTCTGAGGGGGTGCAGAGGACATTGTGTGAAGCAGGAGGCACCTAAGGTAAGACTGTCCAAAATGAAACACATGCTTCAGACTTGCATTACCCATGGGTCCTATTCTGTGCAATATGAAAATGCTCTCCTTCCTTTGCTTGCTGCGGCATTTGAATATAGCAGCAGCTTGCACAATAGAGACTGAAATATAGAAAACCCTATAAAATCTTCCTAATAGGCATTAGGTTGCCATCAGTAGTGTCCCAAAGAATCAGGCAAATCAGGAAATATCAAAATAGGTTGTTTAGAAATCCTGTTTTTCAGACTTCACTTGCCTATTCAGTTTGGCTCAATGATTATTTTGAAATAATCCCCTCACTTTTGAAATTCCAAATACAAATTGTGATGCATGCACCTTTGTTAAACTGAGTGATTAAGGAGAAATTGCACTGAAGGGGCATCTTCTGCAACTGATTTGTTGGACCTTGACACCATAGCGAGTTCGGAGAAGAATTTAGATTACTTAGCAACACAGACATTAAACTGCAGTCTGAAAATAAAATAAATGAGATATCTGAATTGAGTAGTTCATATGAAAGGAAGGTGCCTCTGTGTGAGAGCCTAGGACTTTCAGGAAGGTCAAACACCAGGGGAATGGGACAAATTTAAAAAATCAGATGTTTTTATTTTGCTAAGTTTCTTCCTATTTGCATATTCAAAACATTTCAAAGCCGCTGCCTGAAACCATGTTACAAACAAAATGGCAATTGAAGAGATAGTTTTGATGTTATGCACATCCTACTCACGCCGCAGGAATGAAGATGAAAAGGACACTTCTTTCGCGTGCCACATCTTAGTACGGCTTTGTAATTATGCTACACAGACAATATTAACAATCCTTATTAAATACAGGATATCATCTTAAAATGAATACCAGATTTTTAGGAAGGGCTTTTTAACAAATACTTTAAAAATCTGATTTCACTTTGAATTAGCTTTCAAAATCCAGTCCAGATATATGTAAAGAATATAAAATGTAAATATATTTTCTAAAGTACTACAGTATGTGAAATTTATAAATTGTTACATGCTTTGCTAATGCAGCTGAGTGAAGCTTAGTCTCAGATCAGATAGAATCTTTCAGATAAATCATTTATGACTAGATGACTTCTTATCCAAAAGTCAAATATGTGATCATTTACAGAGGTCACTGGCTGCATTCTGCTCTGTGTTCCATAATCAGCTGAAATAAACCCCAGGAGTCCCTCCTGATTGTATACTCACAGGGTCACAGTATAATAAAATACTGCTCAAGTTGTATTTCAGACAAGGAATGCTTTCCCCAAAACTATTCTAGTCTCAGGGACAGGACTGTCAATATTCATTCCAGTGCAAATGGCAAGTATAAAGTCCAGCATTTTGAAGGGGAGCACCCTGCCTACGTAGTGGCAAAAAACCCTGCTGTGATACACATTTAACCGTTTAAGAGACTTTTACAATGTATATTCCATAGTCCTTTTTTTTTACAGAGTCAAGCTGGGACTTATAATTACGGCACCTTTTTGATAAAGAGGAGAGGTACAAAGAAAATGTGGAAAGCCAGGGAATATTTTCCTAAGGAACACAAGCTGGTGTTGTGGGATAGCGAAGAAATACTATTGGCTTTTATGGAAACGGAGAATGTCCTCATGATGTCCCACTCGTGCCAGTGCAGCCCTCACAATAACTCCATACCATATTGCCAAAAAAAAAGAAAAAAAAGAAAAAAGTCATAGGATGATGGAACTCCATGGAAATGCACTTCTGCTTGAAAAGCCTCTGGCATTTCCACCATTCCATAGAAATACATGTAAGTGATCATGAAAATGCAATAAATGTTCTGCATAAAACCTTACAGAAATTAATGAGTTTTTGTTTTCCTGTGGAGTTCACTACAACCAGCAGTGGATCAGTACATCCACCTCTATCCTGGATTAGTTAACGTGTAAGCCTCAGATGTTCTGGAAGGAAGTGTTTGATGAAAATACTAGCAAAACAGCTGATTAAATAAAGAAAAGTTGCTAAATCGGCAACCTGTAATAAAGACAATTAGATAAACTCAAGTGCAAGGGCTATTATCAAGCAATTAAGTAGCTACTTCTGTAGCTATCCCTTTGCTTGGCTGCTTTGTTACAAGTGATATCATGGAGTCACCACTATGCTTTGAATTATAGGTTATTACTGACTGTTTGGGTGGAAGAAATGCTGTGCCCAGGACAGATGCCAATGAGGCAGGGCTGGGCAATTAGCAGAGCTGTTCAAAGCAGCACACTGGGCAGTAATGAGTACCTGTCACGCTCTCCCAGAAAAAAAAAAATACAGCCACTTGACAAAAAAAGCTTACAGTGTTGTGTACTATAAGGAACAGAAGACCATCTCCCATCTCCGTGGGATTGTCAGCTCCGATAGCACAGCAGGCTGCTCGGGTGGTTTTTCTTTGCCTTCAGATGAAGAAGCAGAACAATAGGAGTGACACAAACAGACTTTCACACCAGAACTCAGGTGTTGGAGCACAGCAGAAGCTTCACTGCAGAAGCCCTCATCCATCCACCTCGAATCACAGTACGCTTTCCACCGCAGTAGTCCTTGTTTCTTCCAACATTGTATTATAAGCATTTTTTGTCAGGTGACTCCTCAAAAAGTGACAGTCTACAGGCTCTAAACAGCAGAAGAGAATGAGAGGTGGTCCATGATACATCAATTTTCAACTGCCAAGGCTGGGTTAGTGATTTTAGCAGGGGAAGCACTTGCTGTAAGCGCCAGGTCTACACATGTGCCCATTACGCCTATTGTGTATAGAATCCCATTCTGTATAGGTCCCATGGCTGTGCTGTCAGGGTATCCTTGTGTTGCTCACTGTGAGCAGAAATTTGCACTGCCAGTGCCATTTTCAAAAGTTTTCACAATTTTCAAATAAATGGAGGAAAATAACGTGGAGCTGAAATGGTACCTTAATAATTCCATGAAAAAATAAAGACAGTACTGTCACCAGGGCAACAAGTCACAAGGTTTGCCTGATCAGATACTTAAAATGAAGAGATCAAAATTAATCTAAACCTTAGATATCTTTGTAAAATGAGTTGTCAAACAATGCCGTATTCTAAATAACCTGGTAAGAATTAAGGTCAATTCACAGACTGTTATGGAGCTTTAAAGATAGGGCTAAATTTATCAGATGTATTGCTCACAGTGCATAGATTGATAGCTATGTTCAGAATTATATTGGCTTTAAGCAGTCATGGACAAATATACATTGGCTTAGCTGTTATGACATATCTTTAGTCCTAAGGAAATGATGAATTAGCTAAGTAGTCTTTAAGATAAGTGTCATATCAGGGCTAACCAAGCTCCCTCCTCTCACTCTTAAACACACCTTACTGATGATATGTGTGTGTACATATTTTAAAGAAATGCTTAGTGATATTTCAGGTGGGAGCTTCAGACAGCATCCACCTACATTCCTCCTTGAGCTATGCAGACTGTGTGGATCAAATATTGCTACAATTATAAACTCGAGCCTAATCTTCTAATCTCGGAGGTGAGTAATGCTATTCAGGAGCGGATGCGGCCCCAGGCAACCACACATGGTTGTGACCATGACATGAGCGGGTGTCAGACTGGCCCATGCTCATGAGAAGTCTATGGTGCCCTTTCCTCTCTTCCTCTTCCCGTGTGTAAATTCATGCCTGTTCACGGGCTGCTGGTTTGCCATCAGTAAAATCTCCTGAGAGCCCTACTTACCCGTGGGTCAGGAGTACCACACAGCAATCACACCAACACCATGAAAATACACCAGGCAGGATATGGGATTAAAAAGTTGCCGAAGGTAGGAGTGCCATCTTATGCGGTCCAAGGAGGATGCTGAAACAAGTGTGGTGATGTACCACCCAGCACACTACGCGCAGCTCCAAACCATGTCTCAAGGCTGCCTGGGGTGTGTTAGCCGTGTAAACGGAGCACAATGGCAGTCTGCTTATAGGGGTGTCCGTTTAAAGGGCAGAGATCATCCCAGCGTGATCCTTCCCCTCTATAGCTGGTGCTGGGCTGCTCCTGCCCTCTCTCTGCTGCTGCAGTTGGGAACCTGAAGCACAGCCACAGGGCAGAGACACACGTGTGAGAACGGGGCTGCTCAAGGGCTGTTACACCCGAGCGATACAGGTTGGCTGTGGAAGACAGCCTCGTCCTGCCCTTTCCCCGTTGCCTCCTTTGCGGACCCTCTCCGCAGCTATGGCCTCCCACGCCTCAGCTATTCTGTGGCTCTCTGAGGAAGAACCAGGAGACTGTGCTGGTCCTTAGTCGGTGTGACAAAGCTCCCTGCCTGGTCATCGCTGGAAAATGAATTCTGTGTGTGTATTGGGGAGAGTTATGTTCAGGCCACTCAGAAGAAACATGTAAGAGCCCTCCAGAGTTTATGGGAGGTGCCTTTGGCCTCAGTGAAAGAAGGAACTGGTAGCATTAGGAGAGGGAAAGTACTCTGTTGTTAAGGAGTGGTGGTGGGATTGTTTATTTTTCCTCCCATAAACGTTTTTTTTAAGGTCCTAATGGAAACAAAGCAAAGTATTATTCCTCTAAAAGCACTATTCTTTAAGTAAACCAGACTCACTACTTGAAACATTCCAATGACATATGGTGGCAGCAGGGGGATGGCCGAGATGCGAACAAGAGTGGTATCACCGAGATAAAGACCCACAGCTTGTAGGCACAGGCACAAGGTGTGAGGAGAGGGACACCTGCCCCGGACAGAGGCAGGAAAAAGGGGAAAACAGCAAACACTTCTGGGGGTATAAAGTCATCCCTTTGTTAATTGGGTTCAGCAACCTCACTATTCCAGAGATAAAACTAAATACATCAGAAGCTCCCCTTTCCCGGTCTCTATTACTGCAGAAAGCAGAGGTCTAGGCAGCTTTCCCATGTCCTGTTGGCTGTGGGGGAGTCATGTCCTCCTTGAACACCTCCTGCAGACACTTGCATTAGCATCAGCGCCTGTACCTTCAGCTCGCTGAGCTCCGTGTGCCAGAGCCAGGGCTGGGCACACGCAGCTGCCTGTGGCACCAGCCTCCCACAACAGTTGGCCCCCACAACACCGTGGGGCACCAAAAAGCAGCCTTCCCTGCTCTTGTGAGAGGGCGTTTTTTGACCATCTTCCACCTGGCTGAGCTCATGGCAGTCGAGCCCCATGCTCCAATAGACGTGCCATCAAGTTGGCATCCCGGTTCAACAGCTTTTTGAGTTACTTCCCATTTTTGTAAAGAATCTTCTTATATCTTTATTTTCCTCCAAGACACAGCCGACACGTGCTGTACCTGGGCTGTGATTTCTGCAGTGGCAGCAAGGTTTAGTGGACCTCAGTAGAAGGGGATGAAAAAAAATCCAGCTGTGTTATGCACATTAAAAATAAAAAAATGAATCCACAACTGTCTTTCTCCAGCTGACAATGCAGACAAATGCCAAGTGTTTTGAGGGAGCTATTTGTTATGCAGTTCATGACTAGTACGAACAAATTGGTATAGTTATCATCAATGGCATATTTTTTTCTACAGACTTTGCAGGTTTATAGATCGGTGTATTTAGCAGAATCTGTGACACTTAATCGCCCTGCAAACTTTCCTCTGTTCCCTGATGCCTCTTATTTGCATCTCACTGCATCTAAAATGTCTTCACTTGGTAAAAACAAATGCTAATCTAGACTCTGTATTTCTTGCTCTCTAGTGGTTATTGCTGCTCCCAAATATCCTGGCTTCTTTCAACATCATGAATTTGGGATTTGAGGGAGGGGCCGATGGGGAGATGGTCCATGCACACACATGTCCAAACTCTTTTCTTTGTCTTTTAGTCTCTTAACTTGACTTGTCCAAGTTTCATCAGCAGTTAGGCAAGTTAGAAATATAACATGATTATTTAAGAAGAGTGGGAGTTTCCCATGCTATTTCTTGCCTCTAGTGGCTAAGCATATAGGAAAATAACAATTATTGCAAAACTTGGCATAAACTCATCATCTTTGGCATTTCTTTTGTAGTTTAGCCATATTTTGGATGACAGGATGGTCTGTAGAAGAAAGCAAGAGCATGTTTTGGGCAGTCACATCTAAGTCCCTTGCAGCTTAAAATAAAAAGTCATCCCTGGAATAGATGTGCTTGTGGGCAGAGTGCAGGCTTCGTGTTCAAAATTACTCGATATATTTGATCTGTCAAATGGTCACTATGGTACTATGTATGGCCCCCACCTACAAAAAATATATATGCAGATCCACGATGCATAGTAAAACTGAAGCAGCTGCAGATGGGCTATGAACCTTCACAAAGGTTCAGTGTGGTATGTCTAATAATTCCTATATTGTATATACAAAAGCCATGATGAACTGAAAAGACATATAGGAAAATACCTTCTTCCCTCAAAAGTTCTGCTTCCCAAACAGGTTCTTCATGATGGAAAACCATGCTATCGGCCTCTGATTGCATATTTGCCATTGACCAAGGTGTAAAGATATAAATCACACAGCACTACACATTAATATTAACACATGCATGCAATATTCCCATGTGACTAGTCCTTTGTTAAAATGCATTACTCTGCATAAAAATGGCAGAAACACATCTAGAAGACCAGAAATATTCTATTTCTGTCTTACAGAAAATTGCAGAGCCATAGCAGACCTTCATCTCTAAAATCCTGCAGAGTTGCTGTTTGGGGTTCTGCTGTTCGGACATTCAACCATATCTTTGCACTTCCTATTACATTGCTCTGAGCATATTTTTTTTTCTCCAGCAAACACTTCGATGTTAGCAGTAAAGAACACTGGATCAACCGCCCACTTAACTGAAGAGCTCCATCGCCAGCAAACCTGGGAAACAAAAGCTTGGGCAGCACGACTGCCTGTAACATTGTCAATACTTCTCCCTCCTGCCCCCTCTAGCTTCACCCAGCTGTTTTAAATAGCGCGGAGAAATTAAAATTCTTAAAGCCTTGCAGGATGTTTGGATTTCTGCCCTTTATTTCCACTTCTGTGCGCCATGGCTTGAAAATTTGCCCGTGATTTATAAATTCCCTGTTCGGATTTCTATTTAAAAGCAACGACTAGGAATCCCAGCAAGGAAAATGATCCGGCGTTGGCTTCACCGATTGCCAAGCTGCTGCTACCAGCCCTGCCTGCGCTGCCCGGCCTGGGCGCCGCGTTTTCCTGTGCCCGATGACATTATGCAATTACATGATGATAAACATCATTCGGGAATACAAATGCGAGAGGTAAACAGCTCGGGGTTTTTTATTAGTTTATTTCAGGCGATCTTTCTTCTTTTACTGCGGGGCTCCTCCCCTTTTTACAGTTTTCTGCTATTCTTTACTAATTCTAGTGATTTGAGAAATGACCTTTAACCCAAGCAGTTTGCAGACTCCTAAAGGGGATAATTGAAATGCCACAGTAAACCAAAGGCAATAAAATATTATTTACTAGGTATAAAACTAAGGTTGGTCTTCCTAAAAGGAACGAACAACCCCTTTATTCCTGCACCTAATTTATAAATTCCTCACCAGCCGGCCCCAGGAATGAACGGCAGCCCGGGCTGGGAGGATGCCTGATGGAAAGGCTCCTCGGACACCAGGGAGTGAATAAGTCTGGCGGGAGCGATGCTGCGGACTCGGGCCCCGTCCGGGCCGGCAGGTGCCGGTGGTGGCGCGGAGCGTCCCGGGGGACGAGGGGGACTCCGCGCTGCCTTTACGCCTCCACCGCCCCGTTGGGGAGCACCCCCCCACACCCCCCTCCCCTT
>NW_009647579.1:519238-520055 GCF_000708025.1 Charadrius vociferus
GGGGGGGAGCGTAGCGATCGGGGCCTGGAGGACGGGAGCTGGCCCGGTCAGTGGTCGGGGCGAGCGTGCAGCAGACGGGGATGCCGGAGGAGGGCTGCGCTTACCTGGCGGGCAGCGCCCCGACGGGGCGGGCGAGCTCCTGCCCCCGGAGGCGTGTGGGCGGCGGGAGAGGGGCTCAGGCCGGCCGAGGTGTGCCTTTCCCCCCACTGGGCTGCCGAAGGGATTTTATTTGCATTGGAATGGCTTTGAAGGAGTGAATGAATTTATTGATAGCGGAGCTGCTCTCGCAGGCTGTTTGGATTTCCCAGGGTCGCTTTGATAATGCGCTCCCTCCCCTTCCCCGCATCCCCCCGTGGACCCGCAGTCGCAGGCGAGTACGAGGGAAATAATGCGGAGTTATGGCAGGGCTGGGGGAGCGCTCCCATTTCCTGTGCTTGGGTGCGTGTGAGATGTGAGAGGTGCAATAAAAAAACCTCTGGCTGAGGACTGCAGAGCGGGGAAAGCGCTCTGAAGTACAAAGAGTGTCCCGTCCCGTCCCCCCCCCTCGCCGTAGCGCCTGTAGCGCTCATAGGGTCTTACATGATTTTAAGGCAAACAGTTTTGCCAACAACTTGCCGAATTTACAGCGGAAAAAAGACGCTGAAGAAGGAGGAACCTAAACCTTCGAGCCCGCTCCATCCCCCGGCGCTTGGCAGCGCGTCCCGGAGCATGCGATAAACAAAACTTGTCAAATGAGCCGCTCCTGGGGAAGGCTGGGGCAGCCCCCTCCTCCTCTGCCATGTGCGCTACACATTGCGCGCACATGTATGCGAGGGGG
>NW_009647579.1:521946-522459 GCF_000708025.1 Charadrius vociferus
GCTCTGCCCGCCGCGTCCCGGTGCATCTTTCTGGCAGCGGCTCCTAACGCGAGTTTAAAGACATCTTTCCAAACTTCCCAAACTTTCCCGAGGAGGATCGCTATGGAGGAGCAGAACGTCGGCGCTAATGGTGGCCTGTACCTTTAAGGAGAGCTGGCTGGGGGCCAGCGGAGGACCCGGAGTCAGCCCCCCCCCTCCTCGCCCCCCCCTTTTTAATTTTATTCTAAGTTTCTGGAGATTATCACTCTGCATCTGCAGAGGGTCCCGCCTGGGTCAGAGCGGAGGAGCGCGACTCCTCGGGGTCCCTTTGGCGCTGCGAGGACTCCATGTTGGAAAGGCTGTTGGCTTTTTGTTGTTTGTTTGTTTTTAATTGTCAATTGTATGCTAAATCGGTTGCGCTCGGAGGGTCACGGAGAGTTCAGTTGGGCCGAGGAGCGGGGCTCGTCCCCGGCCGGAGCTGGCGCGGAGGGCAGGACGGAGGGAAGGTGCGCCGTAACCCCCCCTGGACCCCCC
>NW_009647579.1:522598-522950 GCF_000708025.1 Charadrius vociferus
GCCGCTGCGCCTCCCGCGGAGGCCGCCGCGGTTTACAGCCCCCCCGGAGCCGGGGCTCTGGATGCCGCTTTCCCGCAGGTAGTGCTCCCAGAAAACCAGATGCCTTCGCAGGCTTTCCAGACACCCCGTGTAAAACAGGATCAGAGGCGATCCCGCGGCTGCAGGATCTGTAAAAGCCTCCCTTTTCATCTCGGCAAAGAGCGCGGGCTCCGCATGGGGTGCATTAAATACCAAAACCCAATCTCCGCGGCCCTACAAAGTTGCAAATGGTGCCTCACGCTCCTGATAGACGATGCTGCCGGCGACTCTTTCTTTTCCTTTTTTTTTTTTTTTTTTTTTTCTTTTTTTTTTT
>NW_009647579.1:524295-524736 GCF_000708025.1 Charadrius vociferus
GGTGCTCCGCTCCCACACGCGTGCGGGTCCCCAAAGGTCCCCGCGTCTGTCCGGGCGGGTTTCGTGTCAGCCCGACTTCCCGCCGCGGCGCTGCCATCGGTCCTCTCCTCCCGACCTTTCGCAAACAGAAATAAATTAGAATTAAGAGCACCTTCAATTCAGCATGAAGGGCCTTTTGAGAATGAATAGGGAGCCCCCAAGTGTCGAAATGTCTTTTTTTTTTTTTTTTCCTTCCGAGGGGAGGGGAAATAAAAAACCGTGAATGGCACTGGTTAGCAAGTTAAAGAGTCCCGTGTGAGGACGCAGACGGTGATCGCGGGACCTGTCGGGGGAAGAGTTTGACTTCCAAGACGGCAGCCCGGTTGTCGCAGGGGGCCGGCTGGGGACGCGGAGCCTCTCCTTGTCGCTCCCGGTACCTCCCCGGGCCGGTACCGACCCCGG
>NW_009647579.1:525009-532962 GCF_000708025.1 Charadrius vociferus
GGTGCGGGGGTGGGTTTTGCCCGGTGGAGCGGGAGCCGCGACGTGCCTGCGTCTGGCACCAAAGCCGCGGCGGGGAGAAGGGCAGGCGAGTCAGAGTCAAGTTAAAAGGGGCCCGGATACTTCCGTTGTTTAAACTTGAATGCTCGAAAATGGTCTGAGGAGCAATAAACAATCTGATCCTTTTTCTCCCCCCTCCAGAAATCCACTGCAGTATTAATCCAAGGAGGTGCTTTGGGGACAGTTGGCAGTACAATGGCTTCTCAGTACCTCATAGTGGCTCTGGCCGTTTTCTCCTCTTTTACCCAGGTTGTAATAGAAGCCAGCTCTTGGTGGTAAGCATCTTGTATCGACTTCGTTTTAAAAGGGGGTGTCAAGGTTTGCTTGATTAAATGTCTATTTACTTCTTACGTACTTTGTTTCTGAGGGAGTACTGCATGAGCGAGAAGGCAGGGGAGTAATGTTTGAGTTGTAATACGTTGGGTAGTAAAATGAACGGGTCTCCCGAAGAAGTGTAAATGTGCAACATCTCGTGTTGTAAAATTCAGTTTTTTGAATGCCGTACAGTAGATTCTCTATGGATTTCGTCATCCTGAAATTACTAGAATTGCTTCTCTTTTAAAAGAGTAATTTTAACTCCCTAAGATTAGAAGTTTTGCGTATATAAGAGATAATGCTGATTTACAAGTAAAAACTGTTATTACATTTCAGTTTGAACTTTTCTGTAACTTTATAAACATTTATAAATATGTTTTGTTACAAAGAAGTACATTTAAATTTCAGCTTTGGGGCAGATTATCTGTTTCTGTATAGTATATGATGTTGGGAGTTCTTGAAATAGGTGTTTCTCTGCTGTTTCAAGTGATCCTTTTCAGATTAATGGCCACTTTTTAATTGAAATGTATCATGTGAAGAGCACTTTAAGAATTAAGAAAACAAAGTTGATTTTGTTTACAGTGAATATACTTGCCTCTGTGTTTTTTGTGTCGTTCTGAAGAAGCTAGAAGTAGTTTGTAGCAAGTTTCTAACTTCTGGCTTGTTAAAGGCTTCTCTCTTTGTTTATGGTAGAATAGATTGAAAAATCCAGACTTAAACCTAAAACGTGTGTTGAAATAAATTGGGGTTTGGGGGGCTTTTTTTGGTTTTGCTTTATTTATTTTTCTGGCCTCGCAGTTGTTTGGAGCTTCTGTTACTTTTACGATGTCCATTTAAGTTGGTAAAGGACTGCCTAGATGCAAGTCTTCCAGGTCTGCCTCTTACTTCAGTCCCTAATGGATGGTGATAACCACATGGACGGGAACTAATAACTTCTGTTGTGTGCTGTCTTTCAAACAAAAGTGTCATATGTCTTTAAAACAAAAGTTTCGTATTTAAGTGTTTCTTTTTTCTCACCTGATAGCAAAACAGAGAGTTGTATACTCATGTATAAGATACAGTTTTGTTTGGGATTTATAGGCTTTTTTTTTTTTTGAGTCTTCTCTTTATTAATCCAAATCTTTCTTTATGCAGGTCTTTAGGGATGAACCCTATGAACCCCATGAACCCTGTTCAGATGTCAGAGGTGTATATAATAGGAGCCCAGCCACTATGTAGCCAGCTAGCAGGGCTTTCCCAAGGACAGAAGAAACTCTGCCAATTGTATCAGGACCATATGCAGTTCATTGGAGAGGGTGCAAAGACGGGCATTAAGGAGTGCCAGTATCAGTTCAGACATAGAAGATGGAATTGCAGCACTGTGGACAACAACTCTGTTTTTGGCAGAGTCATGCAGATAGGTAGGAAGCAACATCTTTATGATTAAACTCTTGTCTAAGGATTTGTATGGCACGTACTGTTCTGCACTTGAAACTCTTGCCAGGTTCTTACTGAGTACTGTATACAATCAAGTGTTTTTAAAAGTTGGCAAAGGACTTGAATTATTTTTAGCTGGAGGTGATTTCCCACCACTGTCCAGCCATGTGTCTTGGAAAACAAAGAAGGAATATATATTTGCATATGGGAATAGAGGAGAAAGGAAAATGCAGCCTTGAAATCTCCTTTCAGAAAACCTGAGACTAAAGGAAGACAACCTAAGAGAATTAAAAACAGCAGCGTCTTGTAAAATTAAAGATGTCCATGTCTAGATCCAAAGTTAACGGCTGCATAATAAATTGCTCTTGCTCTGGAGGTTAACTGAAAATCTCTGCTCTGTATATTAGTGTTTATGGGCAATTCATTCTTGCTTATTTCCAGATACAGTAACTTTTTTCCTCTTCCTGAGAAAGGTAGATTTATGTTAAAAATAATGTAGCAGGGTAATTTTTATGAAATCAGTTCTGTCAGGACAAAATGTGTGATTGTCCTTGTAACTCGGATTTAATGTAATCACATCACTGGTAAGAGAGATGGATTCTTGTTTAACTTCTCATCACAATTTGGTGGCCACCCCACCCTTTCCCTATCAGATCCTCTTTGAAATGTGCTTCTCCACTGCTCACGTGCTGCCTGCCTTTACTGTCGTTTAAGGACCTCATCGTATTTTAAAGTCATTGGCAAAATTTTAACCAGTGCTGTTGAACTGGCTCCATGGTGAAGCCTTCCTTTGACTTTCCCGAGTCAGATTGCTGATTCTGTGTAAGCAACTCAAAGCCTCCATTTTTTCTGGGTGACGCTTGTTTTATGTAGTGATCAGTACACCGACAAATTCAGCAGTCATTTTTAGTTGGACATGTAAAGTAAAGCTTTTATGTCAGCACTTTCCTGTCCTGCTTTTAAAAAAATAAAGTTTTAAAATCAGACTTGAGCTAGGTTTATCTGTAAATGGGTGAACTCCAGTTCAGGTTGAAGGAATACATCTATTCACATTTGGTCTCAATTTTTGTTAAAAGAAGTTTTTATTTGGAGATTGTCAGACAAACAGAAAAATATCTATTGCATGAAAGGACCTAACTGGAACAGCTGATTTTAGATAAACAACCTTCCCTGGGCTTTTTGCAAGAACAGTATTAACACCCCCACAGAGTTTGGGTTTTTTTTACCCTACCCAAGCAAAAGTCTAAAAGCACGTGAGACACGAAAGAAAACTTTTTCTGTATACATTTCTCTTCTAATAATCTAACAAATGTCAAAAAAATAATCTGTTTAAAGTTTAGGCCTTCATCCTTCAGCCCTTATTTATTATCCAAGCAAGTAAAAATTAGCTCAAGGGGACTATTGGTGTGAAGAAATGCACAGGATTTGGCCCGTGATTTGTGGTGTCTGTCTCCATAACAGACGTTTCTGCCCTCCCTGAGTATGACAGATCTATTTAAAGGTGGTTTCTTTCAAGTTAAATAACTTTGCCTCACCCTTCTGCTGAATATGACTGTATTAGCTGATGTCTGCACAGCAATTCATCATGTAATTAAGCCACTTATTCTAATTGCAGATGGAAGCGAGGTTAATAGCCGTATTCAAGTTAAAGAGCCTAAAGAGTGTGTTCACTGAGAACAAGAAAGGTGTTGTGGGTAACAGTTGTATTATTCCATGCTGATCTTCAGTAATGACCAGTTTCTGTTTCTCTGAGCGGAAGGGAAAATGGGTATTTTAGAGCCTCATTCAATTTTCCTTCAGCCCACCATACCCTGGCGTGTTGGGGACTGTGGGATACTCCTTACTCTCACCGATGGGAGAAGATTGTAGTCAGGATCTGAACTCACATCATTTAGGAGGGTTTTGTCGTCTGAGCTAAGGCCGCGCTGTTGCTGGCTGCGCCCGGGAGAGCGCCCGGGCAGAGCGCTGACGGACAGCACAGCAATTACCCCGGTGGATAAATGGACAGTCTTTCTCCCAGGATTTATCCTGCAAAGTTAGCTAAAGCTGTACAAATAAACCTAGCATTGGGTTTGGAAACTTGTTCTGTGGCTTATTGAACTGCAAAATTTTAGGGCTTTTGTTCTCTGCTGCTCTCCTTTGCTGCTGGTCCCCAGGTCGGGCCGTGGTGCGGGCTGCCTTCGCCGGCGTGCGCCATCTCCTGGCTCGGTGGCCGGCCCTGGCATGGCTGCGCTTGGGCTTCGCAAAGAGCAAAGAAGCACTAACATAAAATAGAATAACCGGATCCTCCCCCAACAGCTCGGTGTAGCTGGGCTCCAGTTTATTCATGCCTGCTGCCCGATGCTGAATGCTTTTAAAATACAAGACAAAGAACATTTTGTATCCTATATTCAGGTATAAAAAAAAATAATAAAAAAAAAATTGTTCTGTTCTTGCAGACTTATTCATATCAAGTGTAAAGCACAGCTCCTTGCTCTGTGGGTGGCTTCCTACAGTGTACGTATGTTGAACAGTTCCATGTCTATGTTTTATATATATGGGAGAGAGGGGACTCAACGTGTTTGGAATGTGTGTTTCCTTGCCATGGCTACAATAGAGAGAAATGCTGGACTGTGGGAAAAGACAGATATGTTTGACAGGGAAGGAAAGCACAGTTGTGCCTAAAGACTTAGAGAAGAAAAAAAAAAAAGAAAAGAAAAATTCAGAGTAACTCATCCATGTGGAACCATCACTCTTAATGTGTTCCTGGGGTCGATGACTTGAGGCAGTGTTGGCTTGCAACCTGCGGGGGCTTGAAATCCACTTCAGCAGCTGATGCTATTTTATAATTTGCCTAACTGCTTAAGAAAGGAACTTGGGAGGCAACTCCTCTTTCCGTACCCCAGCCTTTCCTTCTTCTTCCCACTAAGAGTAAGTTCTTTAAAATATGCTCCAGGATAATAATGAAAACTAGTGAAAAAAAAGTCAGCTTTATGAGTTTAAATCCTGCCATAAACGACATAGTTAACCATGTGAAAGCATGAGCTAACTAAACATGAAAAAGAATAAAAGGGAACGGAAGAGGCGAGTCCTGTGGTCCGAAGCAGACCACGTTTCTTTCCTCTCAATCTAGTGGAAATTTTGCTTAAGGAATTAATCCAAAAATGTGTGTTACAGAACAAACGGGAACATTAAAATCTGTATGAGGTTCCCCCTGCTATAGTTTGCAGTAAATGCAAGGCTTAAGTCGCCGCATAAAGCCAAATCTCTTTTAACTGAGAAGGCTACTCCTGTAACCCTTTATACCCATAAGTCATGTACGTACTTCCAGGAGCAGGTGTCTGCGAGAGCAGACCGTTGTAAGTAAGGGAGCAAAGTGCTTCTCATCTTCTTTAAATCTCGTCTTTCTCAACATAAGACTTCTGATTTTTCCCGTTTAAAACCAGCATCTATTACTAAAATTAATCCAGTGGATGACAGCTGTTGTATTAACAACGCTGCTCTGAGCATGGTGTCATCTTGGTGTTAAACATGGACAAGACCGCAAATTATTTATGTTCCAGAAGTGCTCGAAAGCTCCTATTAGATTTGACCTGTTATGGTAGGTCTTGTACAAAGAGTTTCTGCCTCAAAAATGTTGCTGCCTAAATACATATGGCATGTCCAAAACGCAACCTCTTAAAGCCCTGGTTTTACAAAGGTCCATGCTGTTCATGCTGTTCCCTAAGAAAAATCTTGTGAAATCAAGATGAAAACCTAACTTGATCTATTGATTGGACTGAAGATTAGGAATAAAACTTGACTCACATAAATAGAAAAATAAATATTTAGTCTATTCTCAGTCATTTGGGAATCTTTCTTGGAAAAGACCCAGTGGGATGCTGTTTCTTAAGATGAAAACCAAACTTCAAGTGGGCTCTCTGGTGCAAGTTTTGTGGTTGGGTTTTTTTGTTAGTTTGTTTGTTTGAAAGCTTTCCTAGGTGTAGTCAGAACTTGTGGCACCCTTGGAAAAGCGATAGGGGAAGTCAGGCTCTAATAAAGGTGGGATTAGATACTGTCAAGAGGATGGTAGGTGGCCATATCTTTCATTATGGGTATTGTAACTTTTTCTTCCAAAAGTTTGAAACTCGAGGTTTTCAATTTCCATTTGAGGTCACCAGATGCGGGAGAAAACCTTCAAGGCTGCCTTGTGCCAAGGGTTTATTCTTCCTGTAATTTGTAAAGATGATTGTCCTTGGACTCACTTGCCATATTCACATGAGCTGGAGTGGTGGATACTAAACAGCACAGGTTGTCGTTAGTTTTAAATAGCCTCCTGCAGAAGTGCCTGCCTTAGGTGTAGGGTGAAAAGTTGTGTGTTACTTGCCGCGCATTTCTTTTGATACCAGGAGGCTTTGTAAAACACTGTGACTTTAAATAAATTGGAAAAAGTGGGTGAAGTGCATAAATCATGTTTGAGAAGTAGTAATTTAAGAACCAGACTTTTAAAAGTTGTATTTAACATCTCTTTTTTCTGGAAGACAGTGAGTCTGTTTCCCTTTCCGCCCCTCACACGCAGGCACGGATGCTTCGGCCCCGCTGGCATCGTGCTCCGGCCCCGGTCCCCCTCCTCCCCACGCCCCCATCCAGGCTTTCACCAGCATGGATGAGAAGCGTCTCCTGCTCTTCACAAACACCCTGGGTGCTTTAATGGGTTGGTTTCACTTGTTTTTTCCAGAGTGAAAAGATACTGAGGAGCACGATTCAGGGTTACTCTACCTTTCAGTAGGCGAATGAATTTTGGTGGCTTTTGCCCTCCCGGCTCATCGGTGGGCAGGGAGCGGGGCGCGCGGGCTGCAGCCGAGCAGCGCGCCCCAAGGACTTGCCCCGGGACTGGCTCTGGGGTGGCTGCGGGGATAACATCGAATACGGATACCGCTTTGCCAAGGAGTTCGTTGATGCCCGGGAGCGGGAGAGAGTTTACCAGAGAGGCTCCTACGAAAGCGCCCGCATCATGATGAACCTGCACAACAACGAGGCCGGGAGAAGAGTAAGTGGCTGCGAAACAGCACGTCCCTCTGTCCCCATCCGCGGCCTTCCTTTTGGGGAAAGACGTGCCGCGGCAGCGCAGCACGGGGCGGCGCTAGGCGGTGACCTGCCACCGAGGCTTGTCTCCGTTTTGGTGCACAAAACAAGAAAACAGCAAATAGAGGGTGTAGGTGGGTGGGGGAGTGTATGCATTTCTGTTGCTCCTGGTTGTCTGACAGCCCGGTTGCCTTCTCCACGGGGGAAGATTGGGACCGAAGTGTGTTGTTTTTCCCTCCGTATTGTCTCATTAAAAGCGCCCTGCTCGCTGTGGATTCTCTGTTGAACGGGATTTTATTAGTTTGTATTTCCAACCAGGACAGTGTGCGTTGGAGGGAGGAGGGACGCGCTGGGCTTCCCAGCCTGGAATCGTGCCACAGGATTGTTCTGACTGACTCCCCCCCCCGCCCCTGCTTTAAGAGGATGTGAAAAGCTCCTCCATATTATTAGAAAACATGGTCTTCTGTGGTTAAACATGTCTTTATGGTTTCTTTAATCTCAAAAATGCCTTAAATGAATGGGTGTAAACTTTTCTTTTTTTTAATAGTCTGAATATGAAGAGCCAAAATCATTATTTTCCTAGAGCTTGATGTGCCAGAAATAGTCGGCTGGAGACTTTACACTTGTGTTCTAAGGTGAAGAAGGATGAAAGATAATTGAAAATTAATAGTATTTAAATGTGAGAGGAGGGTGTCTGAAAGCAACGGACAGGCCAATTTACTATTAGCAGGAAGAAAAATGACACTTTCCCAGTTGCTTACGGAGACTGGAGCAGATTTTTCCTTCCTCAGCCTCATCTTTGCAGTGCCATTTGGCAACATTCAGACTCTCTGTAACTGCTGGGTGGAAGTTGTCTACAGTATCATCTAATGTGTCAGACCCCAGGATTTTTGGGGCAGTGTCAACACTGACTCTTATTTCTATTTGTACAGGGCAAATGACTGATATTTCCCTGCCAAAGCTTTGTAAAGAGGATATTGCTCTGTAGCTCTGTCTCCCACCCATAGGTGTTTGGGGGTTTCTTCTTGGATGAAGTCTCTTTTGCAGAGCAATATATGGGATGGGAGGAGGATGCCGAGCCAAGAGTAGACAATCAGCTGCAGCTGAGCCAGGAGCAAGAGG
>NW_009647579.1:532978-533179 GCF_000708025.1 Charadrius vociferus
CCTAATGGCAGCCTCAAGCAGAGATCAATAGAGAGAGTAACTCAGATAGAAAATAAAGGGATGTTTTACATTTCTCAATGAAACAGCAAAATCCTTTGCTGGCGTGAAAGCGAATTCCTAAAATTTGACTGCAGCCTGACTGATGCTGCCGTCTGGGCCGTGTGTGAGCTGCGTGGCTGTCTCTGTGGCGGGGAGAGGAGG
>NW_009647579.1:533255-538168 GCF_000708025.1 Charadrius vociferus
GGCGTAGTGCAGGAGGGAAGAGGATGCTGAGGCGAATATTGCGGAGGGGCGAGTAGGAATGCGACAGAGGGCAGGAAACGAGGGGAATAAATGCTTTCACAGCCGTGCTGATCTTTCATCATCCTTTTTGCTTTCTCTCCCTGGCTCCTCCAGACTGTGTACAACCTGGCTGACGTGGCCTGTAAGTGCCACGGTGTCTCTGGTTCCTGTAGCCTGAAGACCTGTTGGCTGCAGCTTGCCGATTTCCGCAAGGTAGGCGATGCCCTGAAGGAGAAATACGATAGCGCCGCTGCCATGAAACTCAACAGCCGGGGCAAGCTGGTGCAAGTGAACAGCCGCTTCAACGCACCCACCATCCACGACCTGGTCTACATCGATCCCAGCCCCGACTACTGCGTGCGCAACGAGAGCACTGGGTCCCTGGGCACCCAGGGCCGCCTTTGCAATAAGACCTCGGAGGGCATGGACGGCTGCGAACTCATGTGCTGTGGCCGGGGCTACGACCAGTTCAAGACGGTGCAGCGAGAGCGCTGCCACTGCAAGTTCCACTGGTGCTGCTACGTGAAATGCAAGTTGTGCACAGAGATCGTGGACCAATTTGTGTGCAAATAGGGGACGGATGAGGTGGGAGGAACTGCAGCCACCTGCCAGCAAGGGGTGCAGGCCCCTCTCCCTTCCCGCAGGACTATCTCCACTTTATTTATAGAGTCTAACGAGTTGTCGTCTTCTTTAAAAAAAAAAAAAAGAAAAAAAAAAAGGGCGGGGGGAAGGGAAAAAAAAAAAAAAAAAGGGGGGGGGGGAGGGAAAAAAAAAAGAAAAAAAAAAAGGGCGGGGGGAAGGGAAAAAAAAAAAAAAAAAGGGGGGGGGGGAGGGAAAAAAAAAAGAAAAAAAAAAAGGGCGGGGGGAAGGGAAAAAAAAAAAAAAAAAGGGGGGGGGGGAGGGAAAAAAAAAAGAAAAAAAAAAAGGGCGGGGGGAAGGGAAAAAAAAAAAAAAAAAGGGGGGGGGGAAGGGAAAAAAAAAGAAAGAAAAAAGAAAAGTATAAAGGTTGCAAAGAGAAGTGCCTGGAAACCCTCTCTGCGTCCATCCCAGAACTGTGTGCGGCTTCTATTTTTGGCAATAATGGGGGAGAACCTGAGAATATTTATTTTACAAAGTAAAAAAAAAAAATTGACTTTTCTTAAAAACAATAGAGTAGTTTGAGGGGAAAATCCAACATATCCTAATTTAGTCCCATGGGACGTAATACATGTGCAGTAGGCAGAGCAACCATGTAATGTGCTTGGGATGTTAGAACAATCCTTATGGATGTGAGGAACACACAGACCTGTCCATGACTTTTAGTTTCAGACAGTAGAAGTTACCAGAATAGGATATATAAAGCCGTTGGGTACATTTAGGGCTCTGTAAATAAGGGGTGTATTCATCACAAAGTGCAGTGTCAGTCGCATATCTGAACGTGCCCGCTTAAGTACGCAATGTCATCGGAGGGTAAAGAGCAAAGGATCATAAAGGCTTCAGCTGCGCCATTCCTGAGTCACCGTGTCTGGTTCCAGAACCTAACAAGACCAAAAAAAAAAAAAAGAAAAAAAAATCTACCTTGACGAATAATATTCTTCAAGGCAGAATTTGGCCGCCTTAGCTAATTGTGACGTTCGAGTGTCTCATCTTACAGAGTTGTGCTTTGCTGCTACCCAGTGTGGAGAGCGGCCGAGGTGCGGGCTGCCCGGGGCGCTGTAGGAGGGGAGCTGCGATGCTTGCAAACAGTTTCGGTCTCCCAGCCTGGAAAGCCCATAGAAAATAGAATTCCCCAAATTTGAAAATGCCTTAAAAATGGTGTAATAGCTGGCTGTCTTTCAAAACACAGCTTGACAAATAACTCCTCTAATTTTATGTGAGAAAATAAATCATTAGATATCCACTCTTGGAATGACTGATTTTTATTTTTTTTTGCAGATTTTGGGGACGCTTTCACTCAAGGAGACAATAGTTTCATATTTTAATAACATTAGCTGACTATTATAGTTCAATGAAATGTTGCAGCAATACCAAATTTATCATCCTATGTCTTTAATACACATGCTTTAGATAATATATTGCAGATATACACTACAACTGTTCAGACTATACTTGAGCAGTTACATATATATGGGGAGAACTGTGGTCTGCTGGTGTCTGATATTTCAAAGCTTTTTGTACATATCTATTTTAATGATTTAAGAAATAATAAAATGTCTAAATTACAGGGGCAGTTCATCCCCCATTTTCTTTTTCAGGTCTCTTCAGGTTTTTAGATCGATTCTAACCTTTTGGTGTTGTTTTTTTTTTAATTATTTTTGAAAAGCTTTTTTCATTTAAAAGCGTTAAGGATGATCACAAAGAAGTAAGCCTCTTCCCAGCTTTAGGACTTTCTTGAGCGGTTGGTAGAGGCAGCACCCTGCACTTGAATTGATACTGGTCTGGAGATCGCTTCTATTCCACTGTCATGTTAAGGGCATTCTTGATTATTCCTGAAAGGAGACACCTTCCAACTCTAAAACGTGCTGCATTTGGCCCTGGCTTTTCAGTTTTTGAAAGGGAAATTGTTATTTGTTGAACAATATGCGTTCCCCCCAGTGCTGTGTCGTTACACAGCATTCCGTCATTGGTTCAGATGCCTCTTTCCAACTCAGTCCCATCCAACAAGTTAAAGAAAACGGTTTTGCCAATACCAAGAGAGGAAAATCTTTCACTTTAGCCTAGTTGTACTAAAGCCTTAACTTTTCACGAGCCTTTAAGCTGTATCATTAAGTTCATCTTGATCATTTATCAGCTTCTTAAATGGCGCTTTATTGCTCTTAATTTATTGTACAAGGACATATTTACCCCTCATCTTCAGATGTTTGCAAAGAATATCTTTTAAAGTAAGATAAATAAATAAAGCACTAATTCATTGAGTATGTCACTTTGGTTTTTATTGTACAAAAACCATGATCATTTTTCTTTTCATTTGCTGAATCACCTCATGTTCCTTTTTAGTGACTTTTGTCTGAGCAGAACTGAATCTCATGATCCTAGCTATTAAAACACTATTTAATGTAAAATATTTTACTTGTCATTCAGATATGTAAATCTTCTATGTCCTTTCCTCTGTTCTGTACATTTAATGTACATATTTCTGTCTTGCGTGATTTGTATATTTCACTGGTTTTAAAAAAAAAAAAAGAAAGGATTATGCCATAATGGAAGATAGACTATAAAAATAAAACTTTGGTTGTATATTGGGAAGTGGTTTTAATTATCTTTCAGAGGAGGGTTTGTTACAATGAACAGAGTTGATTTTTAAATTTACTACGTGGTAAAACAGGGAAGTGATTGTTCACCAAACATACAAAGTACATCTTGAAGTTTTGTTTCTATATTAAGGCACACGGATGTAACTACTTCTGAAATAGAAGGTACCCCCCCAAAAAAACCCTAATCCCAAATACCTGTGCCTCTGAACTAGAAAGCATTTTAGATATGGGTAAGTACTTAATTGGCAATGGTCAGGGACCTGGGTTAATGTTATTTGTGTGCATATGGCTTCCAGGGCTGCTTGTGGTGATTCTGGGACAGTGGGGCCTGATCCGGTGAAGAGCTTCTTCCCGTAATCCCAGTGGTGGCAGGAGGATCCTCATGTAAGGAAAGGTTTCCAACGTGCAAAGTTTTCAGGGCTGAGTTCTGTGGGGTTTGGGTTGCGTGTGCGGTCGCTGTGGTTCCCCCACCCATCGCTCTGACTGCACTCGAGCTGCAAGGTGAAAGCTCACAAGTTTTTCCTTCGACTTTTTGCCCAGAAATTGAGGGTGTATGGAGGGAAGAATCCTTAAAAAAAAAAAAAAAAAGGCAAAGTACAATGAAGTATTAGCAGTAAGGAAGTAAAGCAGAAAATGAAAATTAATGTAAAAACCAAGCCTTCTGTTTTGAGACTGGCTTTTCTTTGAACTGGTTTCCTGAGTAAGTTATAATTTTTTTCTGCTATGGGGAACTCGATGAATTAGTGGCCTTTCTCTACCTCTTCTGCTTCTTTCCTTCTTTTTCCTTTTTTTTTTTTTTTTCTCAAGGATAACCTTCTAACATATCGAAACTCCTTCTGGCTGCCAAGAATGTATTATCCCACAAACCAGTAGACCAACATCGTGTGTTTAAAATAGCGATTCTGGGCAAATGCAACGTTCTGTGGTCCTATTACTGACATCTGGTTCAGTTTTCCTTCACTTGTATATTGACCAGTATTCTTTATTGCAAAAACACAGCCCCTATTTAGGAAAGTCAGCATTTTTTTGGACTGGATTGTATTCAAGCTCTTCCCAATAACAGAAAACTTACCAAAAAATTTCTTTATTGGCAGCAGTAAATATCTGTATTCAAAATAGTCATTATGGGCTCGGATACAAGAGAATTGTTTTTAATTTGCAGCAAAGTTTATCTGTTTAATTTTGTTAAAGATGCTGTTATCCCTGGTTCAGAATCTTGTATTTTTAGTAATCTCTTCAAATCTTTGTGTTCGGTTATGGCTTTGCCCATACCCGTTTTCCCCCTGTTTTTGCAAAATATTGAAGCCCCAGGTGTTAGCAAGAACAGGCAAGAAACCTGAAGAATGAAGAGCAGCTTCGAGTCAGGCACTGCATGCAGAGAGCAAGCTAAAATCCTTCCTTTCCGAAGGGTGTGTTTGATAGAACGATCTTATGCAGATGCTACAAAACTTGTAGAAGTTGGTACTGCAGCTGAGCGAAAGGCTGCTTCCCTTTGGGTAAGGATTCTTGAGAAATAGTATCTAAACTGTGAGGATATTAATTGTAAAAGGGTGGGTGTGCTGAATCAGGAAAGACATCTAGTTTTTTTCTTCTGGACTATATGCTAGAAGAAACAAAACAAAGGAGGAAAATAAACCGCTC
>NW_009647579.1:538710-542243 GCF_000708025.1 Charadrius vociferus
GCTCTTAAAAGTATAGATAAATATATTCATGTATAGCTTATGTACGTGCTTGCTGACTGTGGTAGTCTTAAAATTGCTTATCTATTAAAGTCAGTTTGGAAGGCAGGCCAGATCTATTCTTTCACTCTTCAAACTGTATTTAAAATCCAGGGGTGGGGGTGGGGGTCGGGGTAGAAAAAGGAAAAAACAGTCCTTCCCCCCCCGTACAGGCTCTGGTATGTCTGTTTATGTTGCAGTGGGATAAATGAACCATGTAGGAGCGCAGTGAGGGGTTTGTGCATGAAATTTTGTTTTTTTAAAAGGTGTGATTAAAAAAACCCAATCTGTCTCATGCTCTGCTCTTATATGAGGTTGCGTGTGTGCATTTGTATATACTCCGCTGGTATTTTCCAATTGTGTTGGCCAAATTCTGCTTTTAGTTATGGTTAGGCATCTCTCCTGACTTTGGTGGTGTCATATGAGCCTGACATTTTTCGACCAGACGTGAAGGCCCCCCTGCTCAAAGAGAATGCATATGAAATATATCAGCCTTTCTTCTGCTGGCTGGTTATTTAAACATGGGTAACTGAATTATTGTGAAACAAATTCTGGGACTGCAGCTGCAAAAGCAGTAACACAGTATAGTCGTAGTGATGTTTCTACGCCGTACCTTCTAATTTCCCAGTTGATTTCCAGTGCAGACAGAAAGTCTAGAATGCATGTGGTATGTTCCTCATCATATATTTTATAAATGTAAAATAATGATTTGACAATTACTCTTTCTATTATAGAGATAAAATTAAATCGTTCAGGCTCTCATGATTTCTTGAAGACCTCTTACCCCTGGCTGCATGGAACGTTGCTGGCTAGGAGCGTCATCGAGCGGTGTGACGTGAAGCTGCTTTGGGTAACGTCTCTGAAACCCGGGCTGTGCCGTTTGATTATTGGTACACCATACGCTTTCAGAGCCAATGTTGGTTTACGTTGTGTTGTCTTTCTCAGCAGTCCTGCTTTCTCAAATGGTAATTGAACAGCAGCAGTCAAAATACTCAACTGAAGGAGAACCCCTGGACACTCCATGGGCAGTTATTCAAACACTTTCTGAACCGGTTTGACCCATTGCTGATTTATTCCAGATCCACTGTGAGGAATTTAAAAAATGCAAAGTGTAGTGTAGAGCTGAGAGCACGGCTCACAGTTCTTTTCGGTTTGGTTTGGTTCTTTATAAAGCAGCCCATTCCAAAATTCCATTTTTTTTAAACTTTTATTTTTTTTTAATGTCCTTGTCTGGGAGGCAGACCCTGAGCAAAGGAAATGGTCCCCGGTGACTCCCAGGTCCCCAGTGACAGGTTATAGTGTGAGGACCACTTTCAGAAGCAACGTGCTGCCCGGGTTGTCCTCCTGCCTCTTCCCCGGCAGTTAGTTAGCAGAGTGCCAGCAGCGGCAGCTTGCCAGGCGTTATGCAGTTGGCTGCTGCTTTCTGCCTCTTCTTTCTACCAGGGAAGCAAGCCCACCTCCTGGTAGGTTTTCCTGTTGTTTTTCGTGAAAAGAATTGCATTTCTTTCACAGCTTTTCTCAAGTACGGGCTGGAATTTACTTTCCATGACTATTGATTTCAGAAAAGCTAGTGCTTGGTAGGCAAATAGTTTTAGGACTTCTCAAGTATCTCTTTGCTTTATAAACCGGCAACCGTGGAGGCGTTAAGGGTAATCCCTGAGCAAGCTTGAACTGGCCGTTCCTTGGGGCAGGGAGATTGAGGTCATTAATGCTGTTCAAAATACTGTTCGGCTGTATTTTTGTGCTTTCCTTTGGGTGACAGGAGTCACAGCATGAAAAAGAAAGTTGTTACTCAGCAAGACATGAACTAGTAACCATCTGAAGAACATAGGGAAAAGACCGAGTTACGGTAGGCAAACACATTGACTTTGTTAGCAGTCCTCATTGGTGTTGGTTGACATTCTTATAAAATCGAAGATCTGTGTATTTCTGCATTTCTGCTTTTTGGATGAAAGTATTTCCTTAATGATACTTTTCATCTTACGTATTGTATTTGTGGGTAAAGGGTCTGTAAGTAAATCAAGTTAGAGGACTTGATGAAGTAGAAGTAAAACCATAACCAAAGAAACAGCTCAAAAAACCCACTGTAAAGAAAACGAACAGTGCAAGATGTGTCAAACAAATACTTTTTTTAAGAGTTAGTGTTGCTATAGTTCTCAAGCAGGCAAATGGTCACTTCTGTCAAAGATAATATGGCAATTTTAAGCCACATTGCCGTTTGATTTATATATGTAGAACTAGGCAAATGCCACTGATAGTAGTCTGGGAGCAATTCCTTGGTAGTTATATGCATTATATGGAATGCTTGGTAGTCATGACCTCTGGCAATCCTCAGTATGCATGATGACATGCTTGTATCTGAAAATAGGTGATAAATTGTTTTTTTTTTTAACCTTGTAAAAGTATTATGGTTTGTATTGCATTATATATAATAACTTTTTTTTTTTTTTTTGCTACAGCCTTCTAATATATGTGGGAATCTGAACAACTGATAAAAATTATGGGAGGGGGTTCAATGCTTTGGCATAAGCAGCAGCTGTACACAGCCCAGGGAATGGGAGATGGAAGTTTCTTCATCCTGATATTGTCTCCTGTAACAAGGCAGTATGTATAGATCCTGTGTAGCAGATGTTTTGGAAAAGAATGACAGGATAACATCATGAAAGAAGGACATAATTAGTTCATAGTAAGTACAAGGTCTGATATACTAGTGTTGTCTTTGCAATGTCATTTGCATGCAATATATATTTCTATACAAACGTCAAATTCTAAGATCTTCACTCAAACGTAAGGTCTCTATTATAGCAGATTAAAAGGAGAAATAGCTCTAATGAAGCCAGATGTAATAGGAACTGAATATGTCCCTTGTTCTTACATTCTAGTGCATTTTGTTGTTACCTTATTAAGATTCAAACCGTGTCTTCAGGATTTGGCTGACTGAAGTGATAGATTAGTCATTGTGGAGGATTTTATGGATAATACATCACATTCATTTTGTATTTTTTTTTTGAAAGGGATGATATATGCTTCTTCTGGAGGGCATTTTTATCGTGGAATCTGCTTTAATTTGTAATGTAGTTTCTGATCCTCTCTGTGGTTAGAGAATATGTGGAAACATCTATGTCTTGTGTAGACTCTGTCATCTCTCATGTCTTATTGTCCTCCTTCGTGGTGTATATTTGGAATACTTTAAGTTACTATGGCTTTACTATTTTAAAGCTTGACTCTTGAAAGTAGAGATCTTGTAAGACCCCTTGCTTGTAGACCTTACTGTAGGAGATCGATGGCCAAGTTTAGTGGAACTGCTCGGCATAAATCAGAGTGGGAAAATTTAAGCATTTATGTGAGAAGGCAGCTTGACTCTACATTTTAAAAATCTAGGTGAACAAGATTAGGAAAAGATGTGTTTTCTTCACCTTATTCTCATGAAGAACTGAAGAAGTCTATCCTCCATGTCTAGGTGAACTTCTGGAAGGAATAAAAGATGAGTGTCAAAT
>NW_009647579.1:542291-551869 GCF_000708025.1 Charadrius vociferus
GAGATCCTAAGGCTATGATGATCTGCTACATGATTATATAATGCTCCAGGACACCTGTGTAAATAGCAAACAGAGAGGCTTTTTATAGATACTAGATCTTAGATAAGTGGCTCTAAGAAGTAATATAGGATCCCAGCTGTAAACCCCTGCTATACATACCATGTATTTTTGGTCGTTTGTTTATTATAACAAGTACAGAAGCTGTTCCTCCTAAGATAATTTTTGTAAGGCTTGCAAGTGTAAATATTAAATTTACAAATATTAAATGGAGAAGCTTTAGAGAAACCACTAAATGAACAGCTTCACATTCCTCATTTCTGATTCTGAAGCCGATTTCCTTAAATGTTGCTCCGCTAACATTCAAATCTGAGTGCTGTTTAAGCCTCAGAGAGGAACTATGCAATCCCGCAGCCCTGGCCCTCTCTGGGTGTAGATCTCAACTGGCGATCTTTAATGGTAACAGATGTTTGCTGGAATCCTCCTCAGGGCGCTGATGTTCTGGGTCAGGAGCTTGTGGTGTTAATCAAAGCACCCTGTCCATCAGCCCCTGCTGAGGATCTGGCCCTCTGCAGGGACCACGTGTTTTCAGGGAGGTGATTCTCATGTAGGATTCCCCAGGGATAAAATCAGTAGGAACTCACCCGTCTCAGCTCCATCCTGCAGTAGGAATGTCCTGGTACAATTAACTTGGCTTGCATTAATGAGAATAGACTAGAATCTGGAGGGGGTGTCTTTTTTTTTTATTTATTTTTATTTTTTCCCAATAAATCAGCTAACTTGTGAGAAGCAAGCTTGTTCTAATGGTCCTTGGTAGGTACACTTCTGGGCTGCCGAAGCATTACAGTCCTCAGATTCCTGAAAAAATGTCCCTGAAATCTACAGGAAAGTGCATTGAATAGTTCCCCCTGGTATGGATGGTAAGGAACTACAGCGGTGAGTAAGTTGTTGTTTACCAGTATTTATAGAGGAAGATTGCTTTACATTACTGCTTTTTAAGTACTTAATAGGGCACCTAATGAATCATGGTTTTTCTTCCAAAAATGGGGTGAGGAAAATTGAGGCGAGAATACAAAAATGTGGATGTGGCAATACTGGCACGATACTGTTCCTGTCTGTACAGTGTTAGCAGATGATTCTGCAACCACGTAGCTGTAATTAATAGTCTGTGTGTGGCTAGCAGCCGACTGACCCATGACTTCCCATGGAGTCAAGGTTTCCTTATCCAGCCATTTCTTGCAATACGGCGAAGAATAAATGAGTCACGTGGGACACTGTAGTCAAGCACCTCAATTAACGAGAAAGTGCAGGGTAAATTCAGTGGCATTGATGAAACTTCTCTTATAAAGAAGCTGTGTACAAAGAAGTAATTTAGATTCCAGATGCTTTGAATTTCTGTGCACATTTCTTAAACTTAAATGATCCATAAGTAAATTAGTTACTCATGATCTCATTATTACCCAGAGTGAAATTTATTAAATGGTGATGATATGCCTTTTATTTTGTTGGGGCAAATGGGCAATAACATCAAACGTGCTTAGTTAGGACAAAAACCCATTATGCAGCGTGGCTTACAGGACTTGAAGTGCCAGACCCATCAGCATATTAGAATAAGTAACAATATGCCACAATTAATTAATCCAAGAAGATTTTTAGTGATTGTTAATTTTTTCCCCAGTACTCAGACTGATTTGTCATGTTGGTGTTTATTAATTTAACATTTGATCTGAAAAAAATTCCCCAAACTTCAAAGTTCAGCTGGTTCTTTAAGAGCAATCCAAAAATATGTTTCTTCAGGCCCCAGGCATTTCTGAAGTAGCTGAAGTTAAACAAAAACCATTTCTCTTGAACTCTGCAAATGTTCTAAAAGCTTTAAAGTGGCTCCTCACAGGGAGCCGGAGCAGAGAGGGAACCCCTGGGTTATTTTTGTTGCTGCGCAGTGGCACATGGTTTCCTGGAGGAAAACTCCAGAATTATCGCTTTTCTGTGTGTTTGTGTATGTTTTTCCTTCCTCTTTTCACCTCTGTCACTGAGCTCCTCTCTACCCCTGTGCCTGGCTTCCCTGTTGAGAACGTCTGGAGAAGGTAGGGGTTAGATCATCCTTCCAGCAAGGATAAACTGAATTCATGTCTGAATGAGAAGATGACTCACGTCAGATGTGATTTTTTCCTAAGCTCCGTGTTGGAAGGGATGAAGAAGGACTTTCGTTTCTTCCCATACCATTGCGCTGGGGTCTGAGCAAAGTATTTCCTTGGTGTGTTTCATTTTCATAAACCGTGTTTTTGCTCTGCAGTAAAACAGCGTTGGTAAACCAGTCTGTATTTTGCTGGTTCCCTTTGCTGTCATAACGGCATCCCTGAGGTTACGAATGCTGTTGAGAACTCTTCACTGGAATAATTTTGGTGTGGTCTTAATTCATTTTACCAAGCAAAGACTGGTATTCGCATAAGATGACAACATGGCTAATCCGCCTTAAGTGCAGGCTCTGAACATATAGAGGCATTTCTAAGGGAATTGCTTCATTACTCTGAGGAGGCCCAACCCAAACTAGTAATTCTGCATCCAGTTTAGTTAATATTAGTGTTTGTTTAAAGGTTTTCCATTTACAGTTCACTTCTGGAAATTTCTGCCCAGCGCATCCTGCCCTGCGAGAAGCCCTTTCAGCTCACAGCGCTGTTTCAAGTGGACCAGAGCACTTTTCAAGACTTGGTCATCACGCAATGCATCTCGCAGCGGGGAGTTGAATTAACTTCTCCCAGACAATTGCATTGTATGTTAAAATATGTGCTGTTGCACTTACATCATGCGATAGCTAGTTGTGCCACATCACAGACAAGAGTTTGACACATGTTGCAAAATAAAAGTTGCCAGTCATGGACTCTTTTTTGGGTGTTTTCATCTCCAGCAGTGCTGTCATGATCTCTACTAGCAAATCGTCTCCCGCTGAGAGCATAACACAAACACCGCCAACACCCTGCGTCCAGATGTGTTACGTGGCATCAAACCAGTGACAAATGATGCCATTTCGATCTTGCACGGTAATTGACAGCAAAGAGGGCACCTTGATATCCCCAAATATCAGCACACTATTAAGCTTTTCACGTGGAGAAGCTTTCCTGGAGAGCAGGAGGAGATCCAGAGCCCCCCCCACCTCCAGCCATGCCGCCCTCCTGCGCTGCTGCAGACACAGTCCTTCCCCTGCATCCGGGCTGCGAGTGCGTAGGTGAAGCAACACACCATCAGGGTATGTTTTATCCCACACGCATTTAGCCTCCTGCTGATGTCTTGGTGCTGGTACAACACCCACCGCTCTGTGGACCCACCGAGCTCCAGCAGCCTTTGCTGCTGCAGGCACAGCTCTGTCCAAATATACTCTCTGGCGTGTGCTCTCATTTACATCTGTCAATGAAACAGGGAAATACTAAAATTTATGGGTTATGCACTTGAACGGTGAAACTTGGGTCATGTAGAACGTGAAGGGCCATGCATTAGTTGTAAAGCTGTCCTAAAAGGAGCCATTCTGCCCAGGAAAACTAATTTTGGTTCTTGGGAAGTAGTGAACAAACTGGCATACCCTGAATACTATTCACTAGCACACTCTTGAGCTCTCTTTTTTAGGGATCACTCTTGTAATGGTGAACAAGGTGAGTTGGTGTGGCCACAGCCCTCTCCATGAGTCAAATGAGTTGTGCTCTCACTGAAACAAGTAAAAATATTGGAGGCTGTAGTAGGGTCTGCAGGTTTGGGCATTCAGTCTCCTTGTTCATATATTACCATAGAACAACTCTACTGTGGTGTTAATACCTTTGTCTCATACTCACAAGAGAAGTAAATGAGCTTTCTTTGGATTTTCTATGGAAGAAACAGCAGTGCTCTTTTACCTGTGGCATTTGAATTAGCTTTTCAGAGCTTATTTGACTGCCTGCTGCTTTGGAGGCAGGCAATAGAGCCAGGCTGGTTTTGTGTGTTGAATAGTTTACGGTAGTAAGAAATATGTAATTAGAAGTGAAAATATTTAAAATAACTGTATGTCTTAATGTCAGTTCAGGTTGGTATTTGTGCATGTGGCCTGCCTTTTCTTTTTCTTAGTCATTAATCATTATTAGTGGAGATATGTCAGAATATAGCATTAGATTCAGCTCTTACTGTGTTTCTCATTTCTTGATAAGTTTTGTGTTCTGGAGCTCTATTAAAAAAAAAATTCAATCCACTTTGGGTTTTGCTTTCATGGTGTAACACAGTGACTTTGTGGCAACAGATAATTGAATTTCCAGTCTGTTTTCCTCTGGGAGGTTGAAATAATACATTGGATAATGCGTTAGTAATGATGCTTTATCTGCTATAACCACCAGTGTGAAAAAACTGGACAAGGGTTTCACATCTGAAAATGGCTGATGCTGCCTGAGATCCTGTAGCTATGAACCAGCGAGCCATTTCTAACGGATCTCCTTTGGGCTCAGCAGTTGAAACTGTAAAAAAAACCCAACCCAAACCAAACCAAACCAAACCAAACCAAAACCAAAAAACCCAACAGAACAAAACAGATGAAAACGGACCAAGGAGGTTACAGGTTACAAGAAGCTTAGTCAGGAAATCACACTGTGCAGGTTTTTTTTTTTCCTTTTCCTACAGCTGGAGCAGCACACCCTATATTGGGGAGAGAAATTCACTATCGTTGAGCAAATACCTTTGAAAAAGCTCAGGCAACTTCATCTCTCAAATTTTCCTTTCTTGGTTATTTTAACTTGAAAAGATTGTAATCCTGGTATAAACCTTATGAAAGCTGGACTGCAGCTGGGGAGGGAGGTTTGAATAGTTATCCAGGCGCTCGCTCCCAGGTCGGTGTCCCCCTCGGCTGCACATCGCGTGCGCGGTGTCCTAAAGGCAGCCCGCTGTTCATCACACACCATAGCTCTGGCACCAAGGATGGAGACATGAGTGAATCCACAAGACTGTTAAGACATAGTTTCGTAGCTAATACTAAATCTTGCCAGTTGTCTGGAAAAAAATGTCACAGTAGGTAGGCTGTAAATGCAACTGTATTTTTACCTACTTCTCTGATTTTTTTAGAAATGTGATTTCAAAACAAAGTATTTAGTAGAACTCAAGCTGACTTCATGGCTACGTCTTCTTTTCTTCCTCTCTGTGTGATATTCCATCCATGGTTTACTAAGTGGTGCAATTTTGATTTTTCTCCTCATCACAAATTTAATGGCTGAATGGTGATAAGTTTGTAGCTTTGGAGAGATTTTCTTGGCAGTTTCAGTCTATATTTCTGACAGGAAATCATTTTCTCCGTTGAATTATGATTGCTGGGTTACATGAGTGCAGACTAACCACTGCTCAACTGCTGTTGTCTGCTGTCTTTCTGGTCTTACGAGAAGGCCAAACTGCCCCAATGCGAAACATAAAATTAGATGAATGCTGCAGGAAGGGAATAACAACATCATTTTCTGTGATCTCTTGCGATTTTATTTTACCACTTCTTATCTGAAAAGCATCTTCAATCCCACTTGGAGACAAGAATTAAATTTGTTTAGAGACAGTTCTTCCCATATATGGAAAACAAATGGAACTGACTCCATTTGTGTGGGTTTTTTTAGTGGAAGATCAGTGTGTTCTGCTACAGATGTTTGCAAATGAGCAAACTAGCAGAATATGTGGACCTCATCTTAGATCTACAGAAACTGGCCCCGTAATGTGGCCTGTATCATTTGGCTAAGCCTTGTATAGTCCACATCAAATGCGTAGTACTGACCTTTCAAGGGTATAAACCTTGTATTTGGTGTGGTGTTCATGGATAAATTGCTGTGGGTCCTACTGTCCTGCTTACTCCTGAAAATGGATAAATTTAACTCTTAGTAATGGAGGCAAATCCAGTGTTTGGAGGTAAATAATTTAATGCAAAGTACTGTTACAGTTGAAATTTATAAAAGCAAGCAAGATCGTTTCTTTTAATAATGAATAGCCATGTAGACACAGACAGCAAAAAACATCTATTATTGCAGAGTTCTGTCCACAGTTTTACTGCCAGCGCCCCGCGCCCATCGCTAAGGCTCCCAGCGCTGCTGTTGGCAGTATGTGGGCAGCAGTGCAGGCACACCTCCTCTCCAGATGTAGGAGTTTGCAAAGTTGGTGAGACAGACCACTGAAGAGGAGCAAATGGAGGAAATCATGGGCTGAAAATGGTCAAAGTCTCACCTAACCAGTGCCAAACGCAAAGCAGGCCTACCATTTCTATCCTAACGGGTTTTTTTTTCCCAATACTGTTTAATGAAAATCTTCATGGTACTCGTGCGAGTAATGGCTGAGGAATGAGAGGGGAGAGGGGCTCAGCCCTGCTGCTGCCGAAGCGCGGAGAAGCTCTGTCACCGCCTTCTGCGGGCTCCTCGCCGCAGAAAGCTACAGCTGTCATCTTTGATGCTCTATTGAACTTGCTAACGTAATTGTAAAGATCATCTTGAAGTAATTTGATTTTTGTCTTCATAAAGTCACGCAAGTGTTGCTGATTTGTGTACTTGCTGTGTTTATTTTTGTTGCAAGTTCAGTTCTAGTCCATTTAATCAGGAGGCCAGAGGGGTCATCCCCCCTCTCCCTGCGCCAAGCCATCAGTAATTCCCCCATGCAAAGTACAGTCGGCTTCAAGAGCGGGGAGCGAGCTGTGTCCTTCCCCAGCGGGTGCTCGTGATGATGGGTGAGGATCAGAGGCCCCTGGGTACCAGCGCCGGGGTCCCTGCCCAGTCCCTCTGGGCACTGGGGACAGCGGTCAGAGCAGAGCATAAATCCCTGTTGCACAGTCCCTACTGTCACCCGGGAGATGTAAGACCATGTGAATGCAAACAAATCTTGTTAATTCTCATAAATTGCCTGCAGTTATAACCCTGTTAACAGCACAGTATTAATTAAGTGAGTGGTGCTTGGATTAGGTGCTTATTTAATTTCCCTAAGACGTGTTCATAACCCATAGCAACTCAGACCACGTCGTGCTCTAGGAAAACTGCGAATGAAAACTGAGTCAGGAGTCTTGTAGATTTTCTGAAGGGAAGAAAATCTTCACCCTGACTAGACCAGTAGTGTCCCATCCCTGTCCCAAACCGTTTTGAAGTCCTGCCCAGTGACACAGCCTGTGTTTTCCCCGAGAAGAGGAGAGGTCAGCAGGCTGAGGGAATTTAATACATGAAATCTGGAATACACCTCTAGCTCTTCCAGATAACACACTGCTTAAAGGCTGCCAGTCTCAGGTTTCTGCCTGAACGGAGAGGATGGACGGTATAAAGTGGGGCATAAGGAAAAGAAATGCACGGAAGGCTGAGTCAACATAGTAGTAAAGGTATACATTATAAGCATCTTATAACTAATTGTTTCTGGCTCAGATACAAGCAATACAAGCTCTAGTCCTATTTGCTGTTCTTGAATTAGACTTGCCTTTACTTGGGAACATTTTACTTCACAAAGGAGGTTGATTTTTATCAAATGAAAATGGCTTTTGTGAAACACTGTTCTGACAATTATCGTAAATGCTCTCATGACACCGGAATTTTTCTGTAGCGATAAAATTTTTCATGACAATGGGATGCAGTATGTTAGTGTGGGTTTTACAAGCATTCTGAGTTTCCTAAAATCCATAGCAGAGCATCAGATCACGCAGGCTGCGTTTCCCAGACCTTTAAGAGTAGCCTGCACAGCACAACCCAGAGAATGAGTTAAGTGCTCAGAATAATATGGTTGTAGCCATGAGGTGCTCCACGCAGGCTGATTAGGGGAAACTGGGAAATGAAACTGCAGGCAGAGAACAGGAAACCCCCAGTGCTGTCCTCTGCAAGACTCTGTCGGCAGCTGTGAGCTGCTACGGTACGGTTTGCTCCGATGGCTGGAGCAGCCAAGTGCCCCACAGTGCAGAAGAAGATGAAGCTCCCTCAGCCCTACTGACCTGGTTCGGGGAAAGAATTCCTGGTAGCCTAAGAGAGGGTTATTTGTACTGCCTCAAAACGCATCCCTGACCTCTCTGGGTTTTGGACTTTGGCTGTTAAGCCGGGTGGTAGGGAAGCAGGAGAGGAGAGGAGTTATTTCTGACCCGTGTGGATGACTGGCTAAATCCCTAATGCCTGACACTAATCCAAGTGTGGGTCTGCAGGAGTTTGCAGAAGTCTGTGGGTAGTGAGGGCAATGTAATGTTCGTATTAGAAAAAAGTGTGTAAATGGGAGCGGTACAGGCGTGCCGAGCTGCAGGGGAGAGGATGCAGTGGCTGTGGAGTGAGGACAGTGCTGCAGAGAGGGGCCCTGCACTGAAAGGCTCTCCTGAATCTTGAAAGCAAACCTCCAACTCCACTGCGGGTTGAGGGTGCCGAGTGGAAAAGTAAGAGAGTGTGTCTGTCTGTCGGTCTATATTTCATTTTAGACAAGTCTGTAAAGTCACCACCAAGAGATTGTTTTTCCCATGTGTTAATACCTAAAATCATGAATCAAGACACCTCTCAGCTGTTTCCTAACTCCCATGCCGAGGAGTGAGCAATGGCCTTAGCTTGGGAAGTAGGTGGTGAGATCAAATATGCAGAGTCCATCACATTGTCTTAAACGATGTTTATGAGCAAGTGCCAGAGTTTGCAGGATAAATGCAAAGACTTTGAGGAGTACTGCTGAAGTGTTTGCTCATGGACAATGAATAAATTGGTAGAAAGCAAGGTATCGTAAAACATGAGCCTCTCAATTTAATCAAAAGCTGAAGAAGCTGTTGTCCTCAAGAAGTCCCAGTTTCTGAGTTGAATCGATACCACCTTATTTTGCGACATTGGGTACTCATTCTGTGTGGAAGTTTTACTTCAGTGATTACACATCTAGTGGCATTCTGAGTGCATTGAATAAACTGTAAGACCAATACCTTTAGAAAAGTAATAAAAATCAGAGATAACAAACACTTTTACTGAACTGAGGTGTGTTCACTAAGCATCTTGTTAGTGCATTTCTGATTTCTTGCCACTGGTGGACTTGCATCCTTCAACACAAAGAGCTACTACTACAGTTTTATTTTTAATTACTATTTTTTAGAAAACAGCTGTGTGATTTGGGATTAGCTTTAGGATTTAGCAGGATGCTGTTGCAAACTGTGTCATTACTGTGAGCTTGATCCTGCCGTTGGCACATGCGCTCGAGCAAGCAGCGCTACATGTGAAGAGAGAGAAATCTGGTCTTTCTCAAAAGATAGTTACCTATGAATGATGTGGATGTTGTTAAATATTTCTGTGCTGCTACAGATCGGGTTTAAAAGAAAAGCTTTACAAACCTTTCTTTTTTTTTATCACTGAATTTGAACAAGATGCAATCTACGCACCAAGTAGTGTGAATCGTACCCTGCCTACTCGTATATGCTTTTAAAAAGCACAAAGGCTCGTACCAATGCGGATAAGACTTATTTTATGCACAATGCCTTTTCAGTCTGACTTCTGTTATACAGAGGTATTTGAACTCGCAGGGTACTAAGAGAAAACACATGGTCAGCTGAAACATGAGAGAGCCTTTTAAGCAGCGTGTCTTTCAAGTCTGCAGCCGTTCCCCATTGGCCCGGGAGCTGCCGGCTCCCCGGC
>NW_009647579.1:551929-590958 GCF_000708025.1 Charadrius vociferus
CCAGCGTGTCTTTCAGGCCTCCAGCCGTTCCCCATTGGCCCGGGAGCCGCCGGCTCGCAGGCGAGGGCGAGTCCTCGGCCGTCCTCTGGAAAGCCACCACAGCCCAGACACATTGGGGAGCGGGTGGGTTACCAGGAGGTAGCACCCTTCCAAGCCAGGGGTAAATCGGTGCTTAAGGTAGTGGTGGCCATCCCAAGGTGCCGTCTTTGTGAAGGGGTGGACTGGATGGCTACACGTTTTGACAGCGTTTTTGTAGAAGCAGTGTCCTGGCTGAATTCCAGCTTAAGTAAGGTGGAATTGGAAGAGCTGACGGCTCTGTGTGTCTCCCACCTACTTTCTGCTTTCATTGGTAGAAACAGCCAGTGAAGGGAACGTGTTTTCTTTCCCCATGTAGAAGCCTCAGTTTAGGGTGGAGGTGCTTTTCTTTGACTTCACAGGAGACTTTGATGATGTGCCAAGCTTAAAAAAAAAAAAAAAAGGAGATGCTATTTTCCTACTATATTGTATGTCTTAGATCTGATGAGAAAAAATGATTTTCTTAAATTGCATGGGATGTTTGTGGGATTTGATCCCTGGGCAATAGCCTGTGGTTTTAGGGCTCTGCATGTCTCATTAGTTTTACATAACCTCTTGCTCTTTCCTGATACCGCATCCCCCAAACTCTTCATCCTTCTCCAATTTATGTTCCTATGCCTTGTGCTGTCACCACCCACCCCCTCCGTCTGAGAGAACATCTTCCCACTTTTGTAGTAAACAGACACCTACTTTTTCTTTCTTCAGGAACTGTCTTTATAACAAATCCGTCCTTTAAGACTTTTGTTGGTAAATCACTTGGATCTGTACAAATTTGATGCTAGACTTTGAAGAATCTGGTGGTTATCTGTTATGTACTATGCTGTCAGCACATTTAAAGACCTAAAAATGTTTTATTAATATGGGGCTCTAACACAATTCAGTAACAGTGTCGACACAACAAAGAGCAGAGCCTGTTATAACATATTTGGGACACAATGTCCCAGTCACAGTACATTTCGTGGTGTGGTCAATCTATACTTTCCTTAGGGAAGGCAATAAATGTGAACTATGTACTGTACAGAGCTGAGAATTTTGCTGGTACTGGATAAATTGCAAAACAATATAACTGCTTCTCCAGTACTAATGATCAGAGCCATCCCCAATTACACTAGTGCCTTCGGCAAAGGATTTTATCGTCTTGTTACTCCAGCTTGCAAGACCACACTATCCGCATCCTAATGGAGCCATGGCTGCTGCCCGGCTGACATCAAGAGCTCACTTCTTAGGTGGCCTCATGGTATCAGCACACCTCGTTCGAGGCTGCTGAAGTCGCCTGTAGGTAGAGAGGTTTCTGTCGAGGGCAGAAAGATGTGTTAGCCCTAATTTTGAAGCAATTGCAACTGAGCATGAGAAATCTTTTTGTTTCCACTTCACTTAGCAAAATGCAATCAATTCCATATTTTCTGGGAAACAATACTCTAGATGACATCACAAAACCAGCCTAATGCCTGCAGTCCCGGGCAGATTTGGTTGGAGACAGATTTTCCATGTAGCCATTTTGTACAGCCTCGGGACACAACCAAAAATCCCAGTTCTTTTGAAGGCAGAGAATAAATAACTTTAAATTTCTCCCATTGAATTTCGACATGTTTCTTTTATTGCAAAACTTGGATTTTCATGCCCTTATTTGAATTGTACATTAAAATCTGTTACTTGCCAGCATCCCACCCACATATAGTACTACGTCTCATGGAAGTCATCACTTAGTTGGAAATGTGTGCACCATATGCATACACTCAACTCCAAAAGTAGCACCCAAGGGTTTTTTAAACTCAGCCCATAATCTGTAAGAAAAATATAAAAGATAAAAGAGAATATTTTAAGATGCTATAAAATGTTTTAGAAACTATTTTAAACCTCTCTCTGTTATAAGGAATCTGAGGAACATTTATTTTTCTCCTCAAACAAGAGAAAAGATAGGAGACTGTCCAAAAACTTTTGCAAGCATTTTTATTGCATTGCTGGAGTAGGAAATGGGAGGCTTGGAGGGAGCAGGGGGGCGTGTTGTTTGTTTTCCCAGCTAGAGATATCTAAAAGTTTGGAATCCTTATGAATAATATATACATTGATATAATTTGGGTTGGACAATACTAAAATAACAGACTATGTGGAAGCTCCTGATTGCACATCAATATTATAACTCTGCCATTTAAAAGAATGCTGCATATAATGCTGCTGCCGCTGCCTTTGTAGCAGCTGCAGTTATTCTTGCTTAACAGAGAAGGGTTTCCTAGTTGTACATAACATTTCTGCAAATCAGTCACCTGCTTTGGGACCCACCGTAGCCTGCTGTTCTCTGACAGAGAGGAAGGGAAGCTGTCCTGGAAAAGTGACTTTCCCGTTCTGACACTGTGCATTAGATGGGAGTTTGTTTTTCTTTTGAAAATGACTTAGATATGACAAAGCAGACTAAGGTAAAAAGGACATTTATAAAAGGACTTCAGAAACAAGAAGAGGCAACATGGGTAACAAATACCTGCATTGTGGATAGTTCTGGTTGGGTAACATTTTATATCCTGTTGGCTCAGATCTGTATGACTATGCAAGGTAAAAGGCGAGGGAAAGTCAGGCAAGTAGCGTTAAACAATGTTCACTTTATTTTGATAGCTGGGTGTGCATCTTTTGTTTGAAGTGAGAGATCGAAACCTCATGCCATCACCATATCAACCTGTTCCACCCCTTTACTTTGCATTGCTACTTAAAAGAATCCAAAACAAACCCACAAAAAAAACCAACAAACCCCCCAAAAAAGAGAGAAATGCGCTCCAGGAGGTGGAAGGCACTGGGGTCAATGCTAAAAAAAAATTCAACGTATTTTGGCAACTAATGGCGTCAATAGCAACTGGTGCCAACCATACTGGTGATGTGGGCTCCGCTTGCTGCTCACAGCTTGTGCTCTGGAGAGGCTCTTGGTCTTTACTGAAACTGTTTTTCTCTCCTCATTCTAGCTCCCACAGTCACTGTATTTGTTTATGTGTTTTTGCTGTTCCAGGCAATAGCTCATTATTTAATCAGGAAACCTTTTTTTTCTTTTTTCTTTTTTTTTTTGTTTATTTGTTTAAGGGCACACTCACATGTGTCATTCATCAACTTGAAACTAAGGGGGGCAGTTTCTTCTCCTTTTTTTCAAGTTTCATAAAGGATTTTGGTGACTCTCTAGCAACCCCGCTGGTGACAGCCACCTGCACACTCGTTAACTTTGTCAGTTTTCACATAAGCATTTCCAGGTAGTTGTTAATTAAATCCCCCAAATGACCGGGCCTTGTCTGAAACTTATTTATGCAAAAAGCACATCTCATAGACGTCTATTATAATTAAATTATTACATATATTAAAATACAGCCAAATGCGCTTAAAAACTCAGAACAGATGTAAGTGCAGACGTACACGTCCTAGACTAAGAGTTTAGAATAATTTATTCTTACAAGAAGTTTGCTCCATAGCTGCTTGCTTGTCCCTTGTGTGTCCCTGATACCCATGACTGACAGACATGGTGCAGGGACGAAATCCTCTCTGGATGGGCAGGGATTCCTGTGTTCCCAAACCTCCCATAATCTGTGTCTTGGTTTGAATTCCTGTGGCTCGTGAAAGGTGGAGAGCTCGTGGAAGCCCCTGGAGCAGGGCTGGGAGGTGACCAGCTCAGCTGTTCCTGCTGCCTCCGCTGTGCCCCTCTGCAGCATCACTGCTCTTCAGCCCCGCTGCCCACCGCGGCAGCCAGCCCTGCTCAGTGGGCGCTCGGGACATCAGGGAAGGGACACGTCCCTTTCCCTTTGCTATTTATCCTGCTGCAAGGATCAGTGGGGCTTGAGTGATGCTTTAGTGGCTCCAGAGATCCCAGGGACCCTGAAGCATTGGATAAAGCGTCTCCACTGACTGCTTAAACTACCTCGTGGGCAATTTTACGCCAGAGGAGCATCACAAAATACAATCCTAATGCCTCTCAGGAGCTGATAAATTACTTCGAAGTTAAAAAAAAAACACAATGGATTTTTCTTGTTAAATTGATGGATGCTTTTTATGAACTCTTTGTTGGAATGCTGATTTTTGGAATTCCTACTATAGGAGTTACTGGTTGTTTCATTTACTGCTCTTATGTTTAGTAACATCACAAGAGTTTTGTGGGTGGTGTCTGTTTTGTTCCTGAAATTGTAGCTGGCTTGTATCTGGAAAGGCAGAGAGGAACCAATAGTTCCCTGGCCTACTGCTGGCTTTCGTGTGTTATTAAAATAGAGGTTGTGATTTTCCAACTTAAATTAAAACTAGGTCAAATTCTGAGGCCTTCCCAGGAGAGTGTGGTGGTGTGCAGCGGTGGCCAGGAGCAAGAGCCACCACCTCTTCGCAGGGTGAGGGGCAGTCCTGTCCCATGGAATCCTCCTCCTGGAGAGCCCCGAGCTTGGCGCAGCTCTTGCAGGAGGTAAAGGGAGCTGCGTTGTCTCAGAATTGCTGACATCCAGGCCGCTGTTTCTGCTGATTAAAGAAACACTTAAAGTCGTAGGATGACAGATTATAGAGGCTCATTTAAATATATACTATTAACACTATGCGTTACAAAAATTAGGATGTATCTTTCTTATGCAAACAAATTAAAAACCTGTATATGTTAGTCCCCCTTTAGGTTGTTTTTTTTTCTTATTGAGAAGGTAAATTACTGAAATATGATTTGCACTCAGTTTATATCGTTTGCTGAAGCATTTTCAAATTGAAATGTGCTTGAGCTTCTAAGCAATACATAAGGGCTTCCTTGCCATGATGTTATTACCAGCTGTCTACATTTTACGGGCATTTTGCTCTGTCTCACTAGGAGAAATCCTGAGGGTGCTCACTGAGGAATTCTGTGTATTGACCAAAATGTTTTGATTTTCTTTTTTATGGTGAACTTTACATTAATTTCTATAACTGATGTGGTCTTGGACTACATAAACATTTCATATTGGCCAGAGAAGTTTGTTAAGTGGGGTGGAGCACACTCATCTTTCTGCGAGTTGCCACAATGTGACCTGTAAGAGCCACCGCAGCTCTTGGAAGGCTACAGGCTCAGTTGCAGGTGAGCCACGCTGGACTTGGAAGAACCAAGTCAATATGGGTGCACAAACGGTGTAGACATGGGTGTCTCTGCTCATAACTGCTTTGGGGGTCTGGATTGGTTGCTTCTGCGGCTCTAAACTATGCCAAGTAGCCCTGGGGGCTCTGGGGACAGTTTCAGCACGTGGGAACCGCTTTAGACAAGGAGATACCCTTTTTCTTGGAACAAAACAAGTGCAGAGGCCCAACAGCGTATCGGCACATCCGGTACCAACAGAACACACCACCTGGCGTCTGGGTATAAAGTCCTCTTAAGCCCTGATGCAGACGTAAATCACGGCTCTTGCTGCTCAGTGCCGGACACATCACACCTTCTGAGCAGCAGAGAATGCAAATATACTGCAACAACCCCCGGGGCACAGGGATCACGCATTGTCCAAGTCTGTACCACGGCTGTCATGATGCGGGCTCCTCTTAGGCTGATGCCTTGTTCTTTCGTAGACGTGGGACATCAGGGAATTAATTGGAAGCGAGTTTGGTCCTTGGTTATTTCTGTGAGAAAATAGCATAGTCACAGATGAGTGAAAGATCTGATGTCTGTTAAAGCTCCTGTTGAGAAATAGCGTATTACAACTGACTCAAGTTGAGTATAGGAATTTGGAGGAAATGTACGAGGAAATACATATAATATATCAAATTATGTATGCTATCCATTGGGAAAATTTCTTAAGCATTGAAATCTATCTACTTACTGCATTGCTTTCTTTTAAGAAAAAAAGTTACATTTTCCTTGTACCACAGGGTGCTGTATTTGGATCACTTTTGTTCCTTTTGTCATACCCCGATCTGTGCACCTTTTTCAGCAGAAAATTAGCCTGATTAAGCAGCAGGGTTCATACCCTTGTATGTTGCTCTTCTATTGGAACTGTGTTATATTTGAAACGCTTTATTTATTCCTACCTTATTTACATAATTGGAATTTTTCAGTAATATTTTTATTGCAGAAAGAAAGTGAGAAACTGAGTATTTTGGCCAAATTAGCCTACTTCTTGTTAGTTTGGCTAGCATGTTAATTTTCTCAGTTTGATCTGAAATAGCAATTACATCATGATGAAAGTCAAGCATAGGTTTTGTCTCTACATTGCTTGTCTTTATTAGTGAGTTTGGTGTGTGGAGTTAAATATTATTTTCACTTGATTTATTATTATTATTTATGGCACAACTCTTTTTGACTGTGTATGCATATACGTGTGTGCATATAAACACACACATATGTTATGTTATATAAAAGATGGCAGTGTGTGGTAGTAAATACATTTCTTGGCATGAACTTGGAATGTCAGCAATACTCATGAGTAGCAAATTTAATTCTTGCCAAGCTAACATAAGAAGATATGCAAATATTTAACATTATATATAGTTGGTTTATGGGCTGCAATCTGCACACGTGTTCTCTTTATACCGCTTTTGTCAGGAGAGAGATAACTTTTTCTTCAATTAAAAATCTGAATTAAAATTCTGTGTACCCAGGGGAAGTTGCCATCCAATGAGCGGTTTTTTCCCGAAGAAATCCTTTCTGTTAGGGATGGGAACTAGCTCAGCTGAGGACAAAGAAAATAAGGACAGAGTTTCTTTGCGGCTTCCTCAGGTCATATTAAAGTCCAAGCCTGTAAATACTTATGTATGTATTTAACTTTGGTACTTTGAGTACTTTTAATGATTGAAATGAGATTCCTCATGGCAGAGTAGTTAATCATGGGAAAAAATGCTTGCAGGTTTGGGTCCCAAGGCTGTTTTTCCTCTTCAGCTGCACCATTTCAACCTTTTTGTATTCTTTTATAGCCCTCATGTGTGGGAGTTGTATGTAATGATCAGGTTATACCATGTCTTACAAAGCAAGAGCAAAATATTTTCGTATGCAGAAGGGATTATTTTTCTTCTGGGTGTCTATTGTCGATCTAAATATTAATTTTAATTCAACTGCTTTAAAACATTGATTATATATATGGGAGAACGGTAGAAATCCTAAATGAAGATTGCAGGATGGGGAAACTCGTTGGAGGAGAATGAAATACAACATGTTATCATGATGAAGTGGCTGGTTTAATTCTTTATTTTTAAACTCTCATTCAACTCTGCTGTGCTGTCATATATTCTTTAGGAAAAAATGCTAATGCTGATTTAATATGCACGTAGTAATCAGAATCTTGCAAGCCATTTGTGATGTTTGGGTTGATAGGACCCAGCTGTTCGATGGCATTTATAGGTATGCTTAATGCAAATATTTAATCCTGGTTCATCTAAAGATGGTCTATTAAAAAACAAAATGAAACATGGTGGATAAAATAGTAACATTTCCTCCCTTAAATGTATCAGATAATGTACTCTTAATTTAGATACTTGTATTTCAAAATTTATTTTTTTTTTTTTTAAATTTAAGTAGTGCTCTGCGGGAAATGCGGTGCTTATATTCTCCTGCTGTTGCACTGCAAATGGTTTTGTGTGTCATTGTGGTAGGTAGCACAGTGCTAGAGCAAATGGACTGCCATTTCAAATTAGCTTCTAAGTGCTTTTTAATATCTCTTGGAGATGAAGGGAAAAATGAGGATTTTCATCTTGATTAACTGGACTGTATTTATGTAGAATTTATGAAATGCTTCAGTTTAATATCGAGTTTGTTTCATCAGCTATTTATTTAGAGAATTGCTGAGAAATGTTGCACATGCCTTTTGGGTTATTTTAAATGGACAGATTTGCTTTAAAAGAGGTTTTAATCTTTATCACATCTGTGGTGGATTTACTACACTTCCTGTAAAACTTTTTCTAAGGTAATGAATATAACATTAACAAAGCCTACTTTTTATGTGTCAGTCACCATTACCTGATTTTCTCCCCTCTTATTCCATTAGCTTTTTTTTTGCTTTTTGCTAAAATATTTATACTTGAATGCATTTTGAAAAGTAAACTAGATGAGAAATATTTTAAAGTAAACCATCAATGGTATTTGGATAGTAATACAAACTATAATATTTGTTAAACTTTGATTCAAGCATACATTTAAGTTTCCAGAGAAGTTTTTAAAATCAAAGAAAAGAAAAATGGTATATGCATTATCACCTGTAGTTCAGAATAGCCTTGTGCTTTGTATTCTGCCTATGTTTGTGTATTTTCCAAGAATATATTAGTCATTTATTTATCTCTATTTCATAAATGCAAGTAAGAAGAATACTATATATGCAAATAATATTACATGGCACATATTTTCTTGAATAGCCTTATCATCCATCTGGATGGTTTTTAAGGGACACTGTAGAATGTGCATTCTTTATAGGCAGGTCTTCGTGCTAGAGTGAAATACTGTTCTTTTGCACTTGTCCAGAGTTGTGGTGGACTGAGTTTTCTGCCATTACTTTCCCATCTGGAAATTCAATACACCTTCCCGTGGGCTGCCTCTTCCCCCACTGAGCAGCTCTGAAAGGTGCTGGTGGGGGGAATTGGCCATTTTCCTGTTGCTGCAGAATGGCATGCTGTGATTTAAATAATCCATCCTTGAAACTTGGACCTTTCCTTTTTGGTAATAGATTATTCCTAAATGAACCTTAATGAGAGTGCCGGCAGGTAGTTAACAGCAGCAACGGCAATCGTTCTGAGTATATGTCAGAGCCATAAAACTTTGGAAAGTAAAATATAATGAGGTTTTTCTTCTTATCTGCAAGGTGAAAATGATAGGAATAGAAATAAATGAAGCTGAGGATTTCATGGGCTACTGTTTATTTATTCGATAAATGTTACAGCTTGTGCCACGTGTCAGTGGAGCAGTCATTTTTCCCAGACTTTCAAGCAGCTGTTTCATCTGACCCAGAAGCCTAAGCTCAGATTTAGCCCTTGCTGCTAAACCTGGTACCTCCCCCAGTTCCAGTGTTTAACAAGTGCTGTGCATCCAGTTCCAGGAACTGTTCACATTTGAATGTTTGCTGACAAACTCTTCTCCTGCCATTTTTTCTCTTGTGTCAAGCACAGCCATCACCCGCAGTTACCCCCATTAACGCTGAAAAATGTTATCATGAGAGAGAGAATAAGCCTCCTGCCTTTGGCAGCACTTGCCATACCTGCCTGGACTCGGGCTTAGACCCTGAAATGGTTTTTCCGTGCGCAGCGGGCGCAGGGGAGGCAGTCGCTCGGGGCTGGGGCAGGCGGTTCCCGCAGGGCGGCTGGCGCAGAGCCACGCCGGGGGCTGAGCCCTGGCCCGGGACTGCTGCACAACCTTCCCCGCTGCCGGAGCAGCAGCTCTGGGTCTGCCATAGCCAGGCTTGAATGGCCCAGGTTGTGCCCTAACCCAGGCACCTGACAAACGCCCTGAAACCTGCACTATCAAACCCAGATTTCTGGCAAGCTGAACTTGGAGCGGCTGTAAAGTCAGCTCTCTGAAAGCATTGCAGAGCTCTGCATGGAGCTTGGCTCGGTTTTGTGCTTGTTAAAGCTTTCTTGTAGGGTGTTTTGGGTTGAATTCTTCTTGGGACTTGGACTAATACGGGAGTGAAGACAAGATGCCTCAAACAGGGCAGTGACAAATGCAAAAAGAAACAGTGAAAAATGAGGAGACGAGGATCTTAAGGAAAAATCATAATAAACACCACATACAGGCTACCCACTTATGCCAGCTCAGCTTTCGGGGTGTTTTTCTAGCCTCTTTTAATATATAGCACAGGCTTCCCTTCAGTTAGGAAAAACATTAAAAATATATTAATCATCCTTAAACAAAAAAACATGTGCTTGAATGACAGGGGAAAAGCGTGCAGCATCAAAGTAGATGTTTCTGAATTTTGAATACCCGCTCCGTACCCTCTCCCAAAGTTGTTCCTAAAATTTACAAATCATCCCTGTGATCCCCAAGCCTGGCACTGGCGCGTGTGAGCCAGTGTGCGTGGCAACAGGGCAGTTGGGCTCCAGGCAGCCCACAGGGTCAGGTTATTTATGTGTGCAAGATGATGCACAAGATGATGTGGTGTTTGCAAGATGATGCCAACACTTCTTACTAGATACTTCTGTATCTAGGCCTAAATAATACAGATTTAGCAGAGTTCTTGTGAGGGGGACTGTGTTTTCTCTCATAGCAAATGAAGTGGAGTAGCTGTGCTTTAGGAATGAAGAGGCAGGGTGACCTTTAGTTTGCCTTTTATGTGGGGAATTGTTTGTCATCCACTGCAACAGCATTCGGTGACGGAATGGACAAGAATGCAGCAGGGTAACGGGAACAAACCTATTCGCATGCAACTTGTGGGTATCGAAACGAGCTGAATTGGACCTGCAAATGTAAGTTGCTGTATGCACCAAAACTGTTCTTGGTCATCAGGCACCGAAAGGTCTCTATCTATGCAATATTAGAACAAATCTGAATTAGAAACCCAATGTTTTTAGCACTGCAAAAAAGGTAAATGGTACATATTCCAAGAAGCTGACTAGCTAAGGCTTTGCACTGTGGCCTGTGTTAAGTGTAGCGCCCTGATTTAGAAAGCCTTAAACACGCATTTCATCTGGCCTCTTTTCAGAAACTGTGTGGGCATTTTAAACAGCAGCTTCACTGGTGTTCTTGAGCAGGAGCTGCTGAAGATTCTTTCTGAACTAGGTCCTGATCATACTGTCATGGGGAAGAGAGGGGAAGAGGCAACAAATTGGAAGGAAAAAAAAGGTTTTCAGGATAGAAATTTGTGCATACTTAATCTCACATGCAAATCAAGAGAGTTCCCCTCATGTCAGAATAATTACCTCAAATTTCAAATTACTCTACTCAATAGATATTGCACTTGGGAAAAACGGGCAGGGTGATGTCAGAGGCACATGCTATTGAGCTGAGTGTAAAAGAAAACAGATTTTGAGAATTTCTGCTTACTTTGATTATTATCGTCTGGTTGATATAATGGTTGTCTGAGAGAGAAATGTTTTGAGAAAAGGACTTCTGAGCAAGTTTAAGGTGAATATTTGATGTGACTGGAACAAGACGTTAATGTGTGAAATAAACAACTAGGTGCTGTGTTTAGCAGGAAGGAAAGTCAGTTTAATAAGACACCAGAGCAAGTAAATGAGGCTATGGGGATCACTAATGACTTTGTAGGTGCTTTCCACCCATGCATGAATCGCAGCAGCCCCTGGAGAGTCTTGTCCCATCCCAAAGGTTGTGTGCCGTGGCAGCTTTGCAGCAATTTATGTGCAATTGTTAGAGAAGACAAGGTCAAAAAGCTGTATTTTACCCTGGGAGCAGAAGTGGTGAGCAGATGGGGGAGTTAATTCCCCAGCCTTGAGCCACCTTTGAGATATCCCGATCTCTGGGAGCTTCCCATTGGCGTGGAAGGGCCCCTGTGCCAGGTAACGGACTCCGGCAGAATATATTGCTTTTTTCCGTGATGGTCCTCTGGCAGAGATCAAAGCAATCAGTGCCCAGTCCTCCCTCGGCGCTACAGATCCTCAGGCCACTGTGCAGAGAAAACATCCCCTTTCCCTGTTTCGGTTTTCTCAGACGTGCAGAACTATTCTTAGAATTCCCATTTCTGGCCTCATTATCTGCTTTGTCTATCTTGTATTGTAGCACTTTATTTTCCTTGAGCAACATATTAAACATGCCAATATATCCAGCACAGCTAATTTGCAGACCAGCAAACTTGTTTTCAGCACCTTCTAATCTCTTAGAAAAAGAGTCCGCTTTATTTTCAATAGCAGAGCCAGTCTGTGCGGAGTCTAGTCTTTCATGTATCAAATCCTGCTCTGCAGCACTGCTTCTTTCACATCTGATGTACTGATCTCCCACACAGGACTTGCAAGTGTGGATACAATTCCCTGTACTGTAGGCTGCCGGACTGCTTGGGTGGTGTTGGAAGTTTGTTTTTAAACACGATGAAAACAGAAGTCCTGCTTACCCCGTTCTCAAATGTCACCTCAGCAATCATAAGAAATTTCTGAAAGGGGCACAGCCAAGCGGCCAGAGAGCAGTGACTGCATGTTCTGGCTGTCTCTCCCTCCCCTGTGAGCTGATCGAGAGGAAGAAGGGAATCTTGAGCCTGTGGTTGTGAAAGTATAATAGGTGAAAAAATGAACTGGATACATTAATGGAAGCTGAGTCCTTCAGGGGCTGTTAAAATCTAGGTGCAGCCCCAGGTCTGGATGTGCCTGACTGGAAGTTAGAAACGCAGATGTTGGAGGGAGCACTGCTGCACGGTTGTTCTATAAGCGCATCTTCAGATGTTCCTTACTGTCCTCTCCTTGTCTGCTAAGGGCTGCCATCAGGGGCAGGATGAATCTTTGATCCGATCCAGTACTGGCAGTCTTACGTGAAACACTTGGGTCTTGTCTGCTTAAGGAGGTAAGCAAGTTTTTGTCAAAAGAAGTAGAGAGGCCCCTCACACTATTTGAAATACACATCCTTGTTTATCATCCTCCTGGGCATGTGTTGTAGAAGACCTCAGACGCTGAAGAGCACCAGGAACTCAAAACCTGTGCTGCAGGGCACATAGTGCAGGCCACTATGGCTCTAAAAATTCCTGTAATGCATCCAGTATTATCTGCCACTCCTATCACCTTGTTCAGCCCCTGAGGAAGACAAAGGTAAATACTCTTTTCTCTCTATGCTAATTGGAGTGAGGAAGGAGACAGCTGGTACAACCTACCGATAAGATTTAGACAGAGGTGTCAACAGTTCCCAAGAAGATGTGGAACATAAAATGTAAAGCTTTTCCCAGAAGAGCAATTTCTAACCACACTGCTAATTCTGCAAGACAAATGCAAGAGAAGCACTTACTGTTTACTCCCTAGCATAAACTTCAAACCCAGAGCAGACCTCCTTTACTCACTGGGCGTGGGCAGGGACATTGCTGTGATGTCAAATTTGTCCATCACTGCTATAGAATGTTTTACTTTCTAATTTATGGGTTGGCATTTGTTATGCAGTTTCTCTGATTCCAGACTTTCCGCATAGCACATTGCTAATGAGCTCATTTTCCCTGCAGATAGGTAGTGATAAATGCTGGGCAGGCAGCGGGCTGCCCTTTATAATGAAGCTTCCTCCCAATAAAAGCTGTAATGGCAAAACTTTTTTGAAGCAGATGTATTGTAGAATCAAATGCGATCAATATGTTCTGCTTAGGCTGAAGACAGTTAGACTTACACTGAGAGAAGCAGAGGTGAATTCCAAAAGAGATGTTCCAGGTCTCGTATAATGGGGATTATGAGACCACTGAGCCATATAAGATATTTTAAAGCCTATTCAGCAAGTTTGCTGGCAAGCCTGCTGCATAATCGGGTATCAAATGGCCAATGGTGTGGAGTCTGGCCTGATAACTTCCTTGTTTACTGTGATATTGAATACAGGAGTATCCACAAGAGCTTTGGAGAGTGCTACATAATCAGTCCTCTGCCCACCCGGTCTATGTGTGAATCGCCTTTCCTGTGGCGTTCCTGTCAAAATCAGAGCCTGCCACTAGTGGCTCATTTTCTATGAGTGATGAGGCTTTGAAAGGAAGATATAAAAAGAGTTAATGGATGCAGGGGGACGTTTCTGAGTCAGTTGGCCATGTAAATTTTGAGTGGGGCTTCCCAAACATAACTTCAATATTTGAGTTAAGTGAATTAACAAGGAGCTATTGAAGCAATGAGCACTGGATATTTGGCTGCCACATTGTGGTTTCGATCATAAGCATGTTGGAAGGACTGTACCAATTTCCTTTCTATACTAAAAAATCTTAAAATACCTAATTTGGTGCTTGTTTTTTTTAAAAAACTTGTGAGATAAACTTTAACTGCCTTTTTTTTTTTTTTTGCATTCATTTTACTCATCTTTTCAGTACTCCTGTGACATGATCTAATTCTATCTGCTTTCCTGATGGTAAATGAAAACATCTTGGGAATGCTCTACGGGCACAGGCACAAACTTTAAAAGCAAGGAGTGATCAAAGACAGCATTGGCTAACCACTGAACAATTTCTAATTAGTTTTCAGCTATCTTTATAGAGAGCAAACTGAATGATAAAGAGTAATTATTCATACAGAGGCCACATAATTTAGACAAATAACTTGTAAAACATAGTAATCAGGCTGCATTGCACTCTCCTTTTAATTAGAATCTGTATTTGGGATCGGGGGGAGGATTCTTCTGGTTTAAAAAGGGAGGAAGGTGTACGCTATAGGAATTAGAGAGGAAAAGCATAATAATTCATCTGGTTATCTTGATAAATCCTAGTCAAATGTGGCACTCTTCCCTTGAAGTAGTACTGGGAAGAGCTAGCACTACCACGATGAAGATGCATATTTTAAAAGGAGGCACACAAAATATTCTAGATGGTTTTGCCCTGTGTAGCATTATGTGAAGGAGGTGTTGCACAGTTAATTTGCTTCCAGCAAAGTGGCAAGAGCCACTGTACCTCCACGCTCAGTGCCGAATTTAGCCCCAGGATACTAGCATATATTTGTCTGTGTGGTACTTCATGTGGTTTTTCCTCTCTGGAGTTTTAAACATTTTTAGGTCCTTTCTGATGTTTGTAGAACTTCGTAATTAGTGTGCTGTGCATATTTAGTTAACGTGCTGTGTGTTCCCTCTTAGAGATTATTATTAAAGATGTTAAATAAAATTGGTTCGAGCATTTGTCCAGCAGTCACTTGCTGTTTGCCTCCTTGCCCTTATAAAGACATTTATGACAACACACTGTATCCATTGCATTTGTTCTCTCTCCTAAAATTCTGCTGCTGTATCAGTTTTGGAGGGTTCTAAGGGAATCTTCCCCAAATTACATTCAAGAGTCTGATATTAAGAATCTGGACTTTTGTATATAATTGGATTTTTTAAAATCGACTTCAACTAATGTAAGTCGGGTTTGCTAGCTTGTATAAAGCAGTGTAACTATTTTCCCCACTTACACACTTGGTTGCCGCTAATTATTGTGTGTCATCATGGCAAGGCTCTTTGTTTTCTATTTTGGCTGTTTGTTTCATTGTTTTCTAGAGGTAAATTTATTGCACCATACTTGCATAAGTCTTTTCCCTACCTTTCAATGATTAGCAATGCCTTTGCTTTCCCACCCCCTCCAACTCGAGGCCAATTCCTGCTCTGAAATACTGAAATATTTTTTCTGTTATAGCAAATATTAATTCTCAGTATTCATACACTATGTTTGGAAAAGGATACTGCTATATTAAAAAATAATTCATGTACTATTAAATTAATCTCAGAAGGGAATAATTTATTCAGAATTTTAATAAGATCAGTTAATTTTGTTTCTGAAAATGATCAGATCTGGTTTAGCATTCAAATATGCACACAGAATGAAGTTTCTGTTTATGAACTTCCTGAGATCATGCACTGCAAGTAAATTGTTTATTTTTTTCATGAGTGCAATTTAACCTTTTAAAGGCTCTTCATGAGTGTAATATGATGAAAAATAATGGGAAAGCAGTGTGGTGTTTGAGGATGCAAGTACGGTTTAGATGAACAGTGAAAATACTTGTAGCGTAGGCTGGGTTTTCACTATGTTAAGGGAACCGGGGACTTTACATAAACTCCATCTAGCACAGAATGTGGCTGCCAGGTTTCTTATGAAAAGGAGACGACAGGAGCACATTTGATTTATTTTGAAAATGTATTGGCTGCCAGTCAAATACCATACTGGTTTTGAAATTGCTCTCTCCTTGTTTGTAAGGTGTTACATAGTCCCAGCCTTTCTCTTTGACAGTCTTTGTCCTCACATTCCTGGTCAATCTCTGTGATTTACTCCGTTCCAAAAGTCCTCTAAAGACCAAGGACTTTAATTTCTTACTGACAGTCTCTTATACAGAAGATATAAAGATTGTCCCTGATTTTTGCTGCAGCCCTGACTCAGAGAATGTCACTGACCCAACTGAGAGGTCACTTTGACTGATTTGTGGCTGGGCACACTATTAAATACCTTGTTGAATTAATCTCTCAGTATCACATTTTCTTCATTAGTTTTGCATTGTGCAGAGTGAGAGCAGAATCAGGCTTTTGCTTGTTTGAAAGTTAAATACAATGCGGTAACTTCTTTATCCAGTTTAGCTTTTCTGATGCATTGATTCTACATTAAAAAAAAAAAACAAAACAAAACAAAAAAACCAAAACCACCAGAAAAAAACCAAAACCACCAGAAAAAAACCCAAACCACAGAGGGTTAGTTTTCTGTGCCAGTCATTTTGCAATATTTTCATGACAGCTGGTAGAGACACATTTTTTTGTCTCATGTAAAAGACTTCATCTGATTTTTATTTTTTTTTTCCTTTCAGTTACCATGCAGGAAATCTTTACAATTCATACAGCTTTTTATTTTTTTTAAATTAATGTCAGATATGCTTGTGAGTTTGTTTCGCCACTGTGATTTTTTCTCCTTTTGTTTGTTGTTTTCTGTTTTTTTCCTTTGCTCTCCTTTTTTTGTGTGCACTTTATAGAAAGTTCTCCAATCATGATTTTACATGTCAAAAATGCTTCTTTCTGCCTTCCCACTCACGCATATTGAGAAACATTCCAAATTTTTGATAAATTAGAGTGGTAATGTTGTAATGCTCCACACTTTACCATGTTTCTTCAGCTTTAGAAAAACATTTAAACCCTTTGGAGTGTGCAGCTCTTAGCATGACAGAGTGATGTCGGGGCAGGACGGGGGGGAGGAAAAGAGAAAAAAAAAGGAAGGAAGTGATACATCTTTCTCAAGGACCTGCATCTATATATCAGCTTTTTCTCTTCTTTTTCTTGAAGAAACTTTTCTCTAAAAAGGCGAACTCACCTTGTCTCCAATAAAAAGGTGGTGGGTGGGACTGGAAACTGGGAAACTGTTGATTTATTTTTATAAGCAGTTTATGTTTATTTTCTCCAAGTCACTAAGGCACTTGATTTATTCTTTTTTTTTTTCCCACAAGGATATCATCTTTCCTACTGTTGTTTAATGTTTTACAGTTTAATTAAGTTCATTCCATAATTTGAAAACCACGAATAGGCGTTTTTTCAAACTCAAAATAGATGGTAGCTTAGGATCAAATAAGCCACTGCTAGTGCCACCCACTACTGTGACCTAAAAGGGACTTGCAACCTGTACACCTGCAGTGCCCCAGCTGCTGAACGAAGCCTCTGTTAACTCTTGATTTCCAGATTTTTGAACTTGTGAGATGATTTTCTGAGGAGATGGATTTTCAACACTACCAGCTTAAAAGTCCCCAAAACTTAAAAAAGGATCTGATTACTGGACAACCCTTTTGTAGGCAGGTAATATGCAGAAAGAGAACGAGTTATTTAAAGTTGTGCTGCTGATTAAGTACATGGAAAAGTTAAAATAAGTGCCCTCTGCATAGTGTTGCCTTTTGCATGTAGAATATAGTTCTACAAAAGTAATAATAATGAATCCCTGCTTTCCTTTTTGTCTGACCACCAAAAATGCTTTCTCTCCCCAGAGAGACAGACCAAGATGCTTAGCCAAGGGTGTGTTTTATTTCTCTCAGTACTCCTGCTGCTCTTTTTTCTTAAACCAATATGGTGTATAGTCATAATTTTTTATAAAGTACAAAACACGTATAAACATAGCTGGGCATAGTTACAGTTTTGCGAAGCCAGGTTTCTTTCCAATAGCTTCTGTTTCCTTCTCTCAAGCTCTTATTTTTTATTTTTTAATTTTTGTTGGACAGATTGTCCTTGTTTTATTCTTCTTTCAACGCTATGTAGTAAAGCTTCTGCCCAATTTATCTTTTATTTAAGCTGTATGCATGAGTTTCATACTTAAACTAAAGAGGGAATTAATGGTGCTGACTTCTTTACACAACCATGTCAATACCTTTTATTTCATATTGGCAATATCCCTTCCATGTTACGCTTATTCCTTCACTGAGCTGCTGTAATTTTGCTAATTCCCTAAGCTTGGTACTGTGCACAAATGAAAGGAAAGAGGAGGCACTGTGGAGAATTTCTACTTGTGGTAAAACTGGGATATTCAGAGCTCTCCTGGGCAAATTTGGAGTGCTTTGGGGGTAAAACAAATAAACAAACAAACAGAATCTTCATTGTAGTTTTTGTTTTTCCAGATCAAAATTAGGAGTGGTTTGCCTTTGGGTCTTGTTTCATTTGAACTTGCAACAAGTGGGGTGGAGCAGGGAGAATTATATGAAATAAGCTTGGCTTTGGCCCATTTTTGGATGAAAAGCAAGTGAATGAACCAACTTTCTGCATCAGCAAGTTTTCATATTATCTTACTTTAGGTTTGTCAAGTGCTTATACTTCTTTCCTCAAATTTTCTCTTTGAATCCTGTATTGTCTTCAACCCACCTCAACAATTATATGCCTGGCAGTAACCTAAAGACAGCAGCAGCCTCTCCCATGATGGGATGGCAGGATGAGAAAATAATAAATAAAGAAAATCCAAACATGCAAAGAACTTATTACTATCTTTCTTCATGCATGCTTTTTGCAACCAAGTAACCAGTATTTACAAACAGGAAAAAAAGCTTTATAAAATACCATCTAGATGCTAATGCCTTTGCTCCCTTTTTTGGTTGCTTAATACATAATAATAATAATCCTCTTCTGCACAAGCTGCCTTTGATATTCAGACTCCATTGCAATAAACTGCTGTTTTCTCGGAGACAAAACCTGTAGTACCAGATGGGAATGAATAAGCACAAATATATACAACAAAGGCAGTCCTGAGCTTGATGTAACTTTATTAGTAACAAGTAGGAAGAACACGACATAACAATATAGTATAAATCAGTATAACTATAGAAGCACCATTAGAGGGAGCTCCGTTACTTAGTCCAATAGTTTATATCTGACAGACTTGTAACCAAGTTGCAGATTTCTTATTTTAAATTGAAAAAAAAATAGATTTTTTTTAAAAAAATGTCAGCTTTGGCTCTAAGCACAGAAATCAAGAGAGCACTCTGAATGTGGGTATTTTTCTTGCTGAAAGAACATGTTGGTTTCAGCCTACTTATTTCAGGCTGCTCTGTATAATAGTATCTGTAAAAGTTGTAAAACTGTGACTTGGTCCTTTTCATCTTCCCCGTTCTCCCCTCCCTCCGTCTCCCTCAAAGTATTGAGATATTGTCTTTAAAGTAATAGTTTGTTTATTCTGTGCTGTTTGTCCCCTTCTTTTGTGCACAGTGCACATACATGTGTATATTAACTTTCAGCATAGGAAAACATGGTGCCCGGGATTTGAAGATTTATTCTTTTATCTCTATGGAATGCAGCGTTGAAAGGAAATAAAAATATATCTTAGAATTAGTTAGAATTAACAAATACTGATGACGTAGAAATAGTATGAAAGAAATGAGAGACTCACTACTCTCCTACTTTATTTAGTTATATCCACTTTAGAGTGTATGAGGTGTAATTCTTCAATAATGTGAGGATTTTTTTAATTGCATGTTCCTGTTCCTTGTCTGAGTCCTGTAAATGCCCGAAATAGTTTATTAATCAGCTAAATACTAATCATGTGGCCCTTGAAAAATTATTCCAGTTGTTTCTTCCCTGCAATAGAATGGTCTAGTGTTGCCAACCTTTGCTCTACACAGTACTTAATGTTCTTTCTTGAAGGGGGTTTTGGTTTTTGACTGTCAGTCTTCCTCCTTTCTCATCCAACGATGTTTAAACCAAACTTTGCAGACAGGGTGAGTTCTAAAATAGCTTCCATTTTTATTTGTTTTATAGAAATAAACCAGCAGAGAAAAGGGACCTAACTTGTGTCCCCACCAAAGGACAGTTTGTAGTGAATATTGATCTCTTATTACAGATAATGGCACATCCATGCAGCAGTTCGGTATCAGGCACAAATTCTTAGGAAAGCAGGCTTTGCTGGCTCTGCCGTTAAGAGATCAACTGTTATCTCTCAGGGAGTTTGCTTATGAAGATACCCCGAGATGGGATCATTATCAACATTTAAAATTCTTGATCCCAGAAAGCCAATAAATTTCATCTGTCTAAAAGTAAGAAGACACAAGAAATAAGTAAACACAGGAAAGGAAAACCGTGCTCTGCTTTTTATGTCCCAGTCTGAAGAGAAGAGCTAGCTTGTTTCTGTGCAGAGCCGAAGCAGTGGTGCCGGGGCTCGACTCGAGAACAAGGCTGTGCCTAGCACATATCATAATACAGCCCAGGATTTATGTAGCGGCCAGCGATTGCCAAGTGCTGAGTGCTGGAGTGAGGGAGAGTGCTCATTGCCTTCCTCAGTGACTCTGCACCTCGGTGTCATACATCCCAAACCAGGACATTTATTGGCTTTGAGCACTTGATATGAATAACTGAACCAATTTATAAAATGGAGTAGCCCCCGACTAGTTGCCACAATTGTAATATTCCTTGAGTTCCTAAATAAATACAGACTGAATGAAGAATATCAGCCATATTCGAGCAAACAGCCATTAGCACTGGTTTTCTTTTCCTCCTCTTGTGTGGCCTCTCTCCTTACACTTGTGGTAGCTTGTCAGCACTTTCTTTAAAGGTAACACAAAGCCCCCTGAATCTCCCAAACAATGAAAAATGAATTACCATAATGTATAATAAATACGAATCGCCTCTTAAATCAGTCAGTAGCTATGTTAAAGGGGTCCCAGAGCCTTTTGCATTTCCAGAGCTGATGTGTGAGTTAGGTTACGCTATCCCCAGGAAAGGTGGCCGGGCCAGAGGGGAAGAGGGATTTCTTAATATTTTTTTTTTGTAATTGCAAGGGGATGGAGCAGGAGCATTCAGAGGAATGAGTCACAAGGACCAACTCAGGAGCTCAGGGACAACAGACAAAGCTGTGAAATAAATTTTAATAATAAACAGTGGTGTTTCAAGTTAATTGGTCTAGACAACCTGGTGGCAAAACACACCTTGGCTGACACTGAGGAGTGCCTAACCCAGAAATGTGTATTTCCACTGATCTGAAGCCCTTCTCCAACATTGCTTTTCTTTTTTTGGTCCCCTCCCAGAAATCTGTGGGGCTATCTCTGAAGCCAGATCCCAGGCAGTGGTAAGATAGCCAAAGTCTGGCCCTTACGAGAAACTGAAATATTTCTTCCTGAAAGTCAAAGGAGACATGAAATCTGAGTGCTGGCAAATGTAGGCAATAGGGGGAAAAATGTTGGATGAGAATAAGAAATTAGTTAATAACGCTGTTATTTATTTTGCCCGAATTTCCTCACCCTCCTTGGCAAACCTCTTTTGTGAAAGCAGGCAGAAGAGAAGTTATGTAATTTGAGACTTCAATCACTAATGGCAAATACAGCAGAATATTAGTGGTAGGACTTTCCTGCATTTATTGTGGAGGAGCACTGATTACAGGCAATTGTATCGATCCATTCAGTCACTCATTTTACTTCATTGGAAAATGAATTAATTCTGACAGGCTTTGGCAAGAACTCATTAGTCTGTAGCTTAATGCTTAATAAACTGTCATCTCTCCTTTAACAGAGTAGGCCCAATTGCCAGGCAGCCTAGAGATGCAGGGAAAATCTGAAGACCTCATTTTTCTCAGAAATTAGATTAATAAAAGACAAGATAACATGGAAACGAAAAGAAATGCATACATGAACTAAGTAAGCAAAACACCAACCTGCAAAAATGAAAGAAAAATTCCCCCCCCCCAAAAAAAAAAAAGGGAGGTGGATTGGGATTTAAACCTATTTCAGAAATTATTTATTTCACTGTAGCAAAAAGCATAAGCCTCTGATAGATGGCCTTGTGGCATCACCTGCAAAATTTGGTTTCAATGGTATCATTTCCTGTGCTGTAGACAAATAGTGTTTCAACTTTCTTAGCATGTTAGTTATCAAGATTTTGTGAATATGGGGAAAATTCTATTAAAAAAAAAAAAATTAAAAAAACCAGCCTGCACAGAAAAAGCCATATATGCAACACTCTGCTAAATGATTGATTGACTTCTTTACCTCCATCTATCTGCTTTCAGATGCTGTGGTCAACCATTACTTTGAACAATAAAAAGAATTTTCTCAGGATGTGATAAATGCTTTGAATACAGCTTGATCTTTTTAATAATTTTTGTTGTGTTTTCAGATGTGATTATATTACATATGTTCTCCCAGCAAAGCTCTTGACACTAACTTGAAGTGCCATCTAAAAAAAAAAAAAGGAATGCACTTATTTTGTTTTCTGTGCTAGACTGATAATCCCACTTCTGCATCTATGATATTTACTGTGCCAGGTATTCTGGCCTTTCTGTGTCTACTCTTTGTAAAGTGTATAAGCCTTTGAAGGACCATAGCCATCATTGCTTTGACTCTGGGTAAAAGTATAGGAAAGATGGTCACAGGTGGTACATGAAAAAGTCCTGAACAAACACGTGGGAAACCCCCGTGAAATGATTACTGCTGCTATATCAGGTATTCCTACTGTAATAACATGATCTTATTCCAACTCCTTGTTAAGCTGTTGTCCAGTCCTCTCATTTGCAAGTAAAATCCATTTCCTTCATGTTTTATCATAGAAGACAGCTTGATGAATTCAGCTGAGGATACCATGACTACTCCAGCTAGGTGAAATGAAATGGTACTCCCCTTTCTTTTCTAATGCGGCAAAGCCAGGCCTTCTGTCCCTGTATATGGTAGTAGCCATGCCCCAGTGCATCTGTCCCATCACAGGAAATGTATAGAGGTATAACCCAGCTGCCAAAGGCTTCTTCCCTTCCCACCTTCCCCAAAAGAGTGTGGGCATCCTGAAATTGCTGACCTCAGGTAGATTATGGAGAGAAGAAGTAGCATCTACAAGTGGCGTCAGCTCCTACGTGCAGTATGGTTAGCCTAGTGAGAGTTAATGTCTGAAGCAACATTTATCTGCGGCATAGCATGGATTCTCTACGCTAGAAAAGATTTGGCAGTTTGCTATTCTGGCAAACTTTCCTAGTGGAGCCACAGCTTATACTGGCAAGCTAGTGTTTTGTCTGTATGTAGTTTATACCAGTTCCCTGAATGAAATGTGCTATACTGGCAGACTCCTTCCCACTCCCACCCACATACAGCAGCATCTACTTTGGCATTCAGTATACAGCAGAAGTTTTGACTATAGATCTATTAGTGTAAGAAAAATCATGCTCCTTGGTAAAAAGGGGACCAAAAGGAGGTCGTTTAAGAGTTGGGTAGAAAGCTTTCTTTGCACTGCAACTGTATGGGAGATTGTTAAGCTTGCGTGTTTGGTAAGATGATTTACCAATGTCACTGGGGCCAGAATAGCACTCCAAGAATTGTACCTGCACTGGTTTGCTACTACATTTTCCAGGTGGAGAGCCCAGAGGCATTTCTTCTCCTGTGTTGCATAAGATTGGTGGGTGAGAAACTACTGCCATTGATCAGTTTACTCTTACAAATAACCCTCTTTTCCCTTACAAACACCCACCCTCTTTTCCTGAGGGGATGTGGAGTTTGAAATGCTGATGGCACAGAAGTCCCTGTCTCTGTTATCTCTTTTTATGGTTCTCTTTGAAGGAGAGAATTTCCCTGCCTGTAGCTGAGATAACAGAGAGATGCTAAGTGGTGGGATTTTTCACAGCACTTGACCATATGCAATAAAAGGTCAATTTGGACATACATCCCAGTGAACTTGGAAACATCAGAGTTTTGCTGGTTTAATGTGGAAATCAAAGTGCTTCAATAGCTCACCCAGTAGAGCTATTACCTCCTAATTGCCTTTTTCTTCATTTGCCCCCCACCTCTTAAAAGCACAGTGCCTTACCACTTACTTTTCTTTTAAGTTTAGAAGATTGTGAGTAGATGGACTGAGACTGATTCTTGCCTGTCTCTAACAGGAAAACAAGGGCTCACAGGTGAGGGCTGTGGGGACCAGGTCCAAAACCCCAAGTTCTCCATGAGATGAGCAGAAGAACCTCTGGAGCAAGGACATTTTGCGTGTTGGATGTTCACATGGGCTTCAGCCAACACTGGAGAAGGTCTCATCTCTGAGGGTTACTGAGCAAACCAGACTGGGGCTGGGAATCGGTTGGGCTGAAAATAGTTGAAGACTGAAACAATGCTCCCAGTACTGGAAGTATACAACACCTTTGTTTTTTTTAATTTTATTTTATTTTATTTTCCCTGTGTGCCCTGAGGACTGTTGCAGACTAGAAAGGGGTTAGATGCAGCCCAGTCCTTGTGTATACAGGGTTAAATCAGCACAGAATTGAAATTTATAGAGCCAGAATATATCCATCTTGTAAAGTTCCTACCATTAAGCAGTAGTTTATTCTTTGCAGAAACACTCAGAAATTAAGGTTCCTATCCAGGTACCTCCTTGATAAAGAATGCTTGGCACAGCTAAAATTCTCAGGTTTTGAGTAATATATTGTTAGGAGCTGGAGATAGGACCACACAATAAATTTTTGTTTGGTTTTGGCTTGGCACCTAAAGACAGCTGACTAAGGCTCTATAAAGGGAAATTTGGCATTGCTGTTATTTAGGAGACTGGATAATGCAAGGATTTGAAATATAAAAGCCAAATCAGAAGAAATATTTCATCTTAATAAGGTGGTCCCTAGGCTCAGTCCTGCAGCCTATGCTCACGCAAAACAAATTTCTCATACAGCTTATTCACATTAGGGGAAAAATATTATGATTGGGCCATTTGCTTGTCAGGTTTAAAAACATTTCTCTAGCAGTAAGGGACCCTGGTGCATCCTTCCTCGCTTGACTCCTTGCTTTGTGGTGCTTGTGCTGGTTGAAGTCATGACAAATTTCTCAGGACGGAGGGGCAGAAGGCAGGCCTGCTCGGGGAACCGCAGGGGGAAGCACAATCAGGGCTCTCCCAAAATATGCCTGAGCCCTTGTGTACATACAAGCCCTCCTGCTCCATCGTGTGTCCCAGTGCCAGGCCGGCTGTCAGCAGGCCACTCATTTGTCAGATTCGCCCTCCAGCTTCTGTTGCTTCATTGTTTTATTTATATTTAGTTAAACCTTTGTCTCTTTTCTTTGTCCTGCCTTCTCCCCCTCCCCTCCACCCCCTATTTTGTCTGGTTTCCTGTTTTCCTTGGTCTCAGATTGGGGACTAGGCTTGTGCCAGCGAGGCTGCACAGGGCCAGGCATGGTGCTGGGTGGGAGGTGGGAGGGTGCCAGGGACCCCTGGCACACACCAGAGAGGGCAGCTGCATTTTGGCTCCTGGCTTGCTGCTTCCCGGCCTCAGGGAAGGGAATGGGGCTGTCCCCTTCCCTGCTGCAAGGAGGCTCTTTGAGGCCAATGATGTCCTTGGGGACAGCACAGCCGTCGGTGGGCACTGGTTGTGGCCCACTTTCATGAGGCAGGGAAGGGGCAGAACCTTTGGAAGCCCTTCGAAACAGACATCAGGACATTTTAGGGGGAGGCTGTTCACAAACGGCCATGATATTCCTGCGTGTTTGTGCTTGGTGGCCAGGGAGCCAAGAGTCAGGGCTGCAGTGCAGGCCCAGCCCCAGCTGGGCAGCCATGTTAGGGCCTTGTGGCTAGGGAGCAGTGCAGCTGCAGGGGCTGTGGGGAAGCAAATCAAGTTTCCATTTTGTCAGCACAAATTGTCTCACTTCTTTCTGCGCCTCTAAAAATGCGGTTTGCCTTAGTTTGGAGATTACCTTGCCCTCAGCAAGTAAATAAATGCCAACTAAAATAAAAAGGAAGCACAAAACAATAATGAGGCCTGCCACACGCCAGCTTTAGCAGCCTCTTGAGGCTGGATGGGAAAGCGGAGAGCAAAGGGCTGAATCCTGTGCCCTGGCGGATGGGCCACCACGGGGCCACTTCACCCCATGGCCTTGTTTGCCCACTGGGGGGTGGCCCCTGGCCAGAGGGTCTGGCAGGACTCATGGCCAGCGAGGGCAGGCTGCTGCCTCTGAAAAGGGAGCAAAGGCCCCATGGCAGTTGTGTGTACATAGGCAATGGTGGTGGGCAAGCATCTGGAAGTAAAAGCTGCCACGCTGCATGGCTAACACACAGAGAGGGCAGAGACAGACTGAAGTTAGATTCAGTAAGATTCTAAGATTTTACTTACTAAAAATCGGTATATGTACAGTGGCAGTATCGTTTAAATCCAGCTTGAAAATTGCATGAGTTTGCCTAATTGAAACACCTGAAAACTGAGTGGTAGTTTTACTTCTTAGCTACCATTTCTTGCAGACTGTTTAAGGATTTTTCTTTTTTTTCCTGTTAATTTGTAAATGAATGGACATATAAAAAGAAATGCACCTTACCATTGAAGGGCAGGGGAATTTATTGGCAGAAATTTCTCTTCCCCCCCCCCCCCAAATAATGTATTGCTGCTAAAATAAGCTGTAGGAAATAAGAATTGCTATGGTTTTTTTTAAGCACACCGAACAGTTAAATTCTTAAGTCCTGGGTAAACTGAAGGAGATTCCACTATAAATGGAACAGGCCTGAAAACAACTTTAAAGGGAATTTTATGTGTGAAGAAGGAGATACACTTTGCATTAGCCACCCCAACTACACACTTGTTAGGAGAAAAAAATTATGTAGCACATTACTTACCTCTGTTTGAAAAATTTACTACATATGCTTTCCCATCAATATGGTGGTAGGTTAAATACTTAATTTATTTTTTCTGTATACGCTTGTTCTCTCTGATGTTTCATGCCAAACTGCTGCGGTAAAAAGAATTCAAATATATTAAAGACGTATATTTTAATTAAAAATATTAGAAGAAACATATTAATGTCCCTTTTTTATTAGTAGCAGATTGTTGGCCAACTAGGCAGCAAAGTTATTTATTCAGAAGATGTATGTTATGCTGTGGAGTAGCGCTACAAGTAGGACAGTGCATGTCATACAGTGGTTCTGTTCGCAAACCACTTCACTTCTGATACATTATGGGAGTACTGCGCAAATCCTGTCCTGGTGCAAACTGGCATTGCCTTGCCAACACTGACAGACTAGGGCTAGTTTACCCCAGGCAGGTGTCTGGCCCTGAAATCAAAGCTATCAATATGAGCACATTTGGTGTGAGCAGAAGGAAATCACTTCTGTGATGAACTAATTTAGGGTTGTTATCTGTGAAGTGGTCAGAAGAAAGTAAGGTAATGACGCATTGCGCATGCCAGCTTTCTTCTAGGGTTGAACACAAAAGTTATTTTCCTTTTAACTTTTTAATAGTTTAAGTGACTAAACCAGGCAAGAAAAGTAATGAGTTTGGTCACAATAGTATCAGAGAGAATTATAATAAAAGAGGTGTTACCGATACAACCTAGGCTATTTTTATAATTTTCTTCCCTTCTTCTCATCTTTATCAGTGTGTTTTATGTAAACCTGACACATTTATATATGTGAAACAGATGCAAAATGAAGCAGCTTTGTCTTCAGTTATGACCATGTTTTTTCAATCATGGACATGATTTATGGAAATGTTCTTTGCTGTAAAAAATTTCTTTTAAAATCCAAACCACATTAATTATAAATCTAACATTCAATTTCTTTTGATACTTTGGGGAATGTGGGGAAGTAAATTTTTAATGCAAATAAACAGTTTCTTTAAAAAATCAGTGCTCGTTAAATGTTGAGATGAAACCAGCACAAGACTTCTCAGTGAAACTACTAGAGAATTCAATTAGATGTTGAGAAAATTAGCTCTCTTTTTAGAAAAATATGATATGTCTCAGATTTCTATCTGCTATGGTATATTTGGCACTCCTGGGGCAACCAAACTGTGAAAAGCTATTGATGTTGGCTCCTTGGCTGATCAGCCCATTCAGGGTTGAGCTCAGTTTACTGTGGAATAAACTCTAAACGTTTCGGAGTTCAGAAGAGTTGTGCAGAGGTGTAGGAACTGCCCAAGACTGAGTGGTATCACCAGTAGAGACCAGAGTAATTTTTAAGGTCAGCAGCTGGAGAGAATATTTTTCTCCTGGACAAGGCCAAACTATAAAATAGCCACAGCACTGCCAACTATGACGACTTTATCACATCTCTTACAAGGCTTAAGGTTTTTCTTCACACCTCAGCCCTTGAAGCATGTGCAACTCTCAGTTTCCATTTTTTAAATACTGGGTTTCTGGTCCTTGTGATTACAAACAGAAGCTTGGAAATGTTAACCCTAGAGGCTGAACACCCAGAAGACAAAACAGTGATATTTTTCTTAAATCTCCCTTTAAAGCCAGTCTCGTGATTTTGGGGGTTTCATTCATAATTTCTGGGTGTGTAGATCTGGCTATACTGAATACCAGGAAGCTAATTCAGCTTTACGGAATTAGTCCCTCCCAATAGAAGGTCTCTGTGGTCTGTGGTGTTCCGGTGGTCTGTGGTGAACTGATACTTCTCTCCCTCTTTCCACCTGCTATTTCTCATTAAAAGACAGCTGAAAATACTTGATGTGCTTTCACTGTATACCTATTACTTATAAGTAATTACAGTGCATTAAGCATTAATCAACAACATTGTGGGAGTCGAATTTACATTTTCATCTTCTCCCTACCCATTCAGTTGTCTGTGGGATGTTCTGTCAACTTGTGCTTCATACAATGAAGTAATTTTAAGGTGTCTGTCTCAAGATCATATCCAATGTCAACATTGTGATGTTAAAATAGATCATTAAAGTGTGAAAGGAAGTGACTTTTGCCCAATCTTTTAAAAGTAGGCAGTGCCAGGGAGTCTTTTTGACCTGAGTTGGGAGAATGGTTTCTGCTTGAATTAGGTCTTTATGAAAGTTATTTCCCTAACTAGCTGGGCTCTGTTGGAGATTGAATCTCTGTTCTCATTAAGGCTTCTGTGTAGCTGGAAGCTCTGATAGCCACAGAAGTGACGGGGAGGACAAGAGAGGTTTGGTTTCTGTGGAAGAAAGGAAGGAAGGAAGCTGTGAGTCCTGGTATCTGTGTAAAACAAAAGCAGCCTCACGGAGTCTACAATTGATCCCCCAATAAACCAATTTTGAAAGTGCCGGCTTCCCCTAGACCCCTCCTCACTGTCTTCCTTTGATAGGAACAGGAGGTAGGAGCTTCCCAGGAGTGTAAAGATGTCTGGTCTGGGAAACATGAAAGAAGAAAGCTTGTATGTTTATTTTGCACACCATAGATTTTAGGGCCAGAAAGACTTTTCTTTTTTTCTAATTAGAAGAAAATATCTTGTTAAAAAGTATATGTTCTGAATCTTCAAAGAGGCGAAACCAAAACAAATCCTCCTCTTGACCTATAAATGCAATTTGAAAAGCTACAACAATTCATTGAAGGTTACTGTGATAACTTGATTTTGGCCTCAGTCTAGAAGATTTGGGTACTTTGGGAATTGTAGGAATCTTGAGTCTCGCTGGTAAACTGTGAGAGGAGAAGTATGAAAGCATGGTGCAATGCTGACAGGGCAGTATGCAGCATTCCTGGGCATCGGCAGTGTCAAAGTGTGGAGTTTATGACTGCTGTTTCTTTCTCCTCCATCAGTAAACACAATCTCTCCACTCCCTGAAGTTAAATCAAACCGCTGTAAAGCAACTCATGAGTAACCAGGGTAAAATTTCCACTGAATTAATCATATATCTGGTCCAAAATATTTAAGATATAAACAAAAGAAGATAGAATAAGACCAGCCAGGCATGTAAACATTTCCAAAGTGGTTGTTTTCCAGATAGTTTTTGAGCCACAACTGGAGAAAAACAGAGTGGTTGCACAAAGCTAGCTTTGAAAGAAATGGATTGTCATCAGTTTACACCAGCTGAGGATATGATCCCACATATTTTGTGACTCTCTGTTCAAAACATATCCAAATGTCCTTGGAAAATATTTTTCTGTTGGAAAAAAAAAAAAAAAAAAAAAAAAGGGCAAAAGCATATCTATGAAAAAGTTGGGCAAACTTTTGTAGACATTCTAATGAAAATAATCCTGCTATTTTTAAATAAAAGAAAGGGGCTTTAAATCTACATCCAGTGTCCTTATCTGGCTTTCCAGTATATGTATGAGAACAATAATTTGTATGACAGTTTTCATTTTCTTCCTTGAAAGTGTAGTAAAACCAAGAAGGACGAGTGCTTATAAATCAGATCAAAAGCAGAAGAAGCTAAAGGCACAGTGATTTGGGAAAGACTGAAAGTCCAGACATTTCAGGTGTGGTCCAAAATCTTTATGATACACAGTGGACATAATGCAAAAGGTGGGGAGGCAGCAGTTCACACAGCAAAAGGTAAAGTGGATGGCAAGATACAGTAGAGTAGGTCAACAGTGGAATATTCTAAATCCAAACTTGGGATGTATTATGAAATGGGATAAGGTATGAAATGGTGAAAATTATCTCTTTATATCTGAAATCCAGTGTGCAGATTTCCTTTGGGAAGTTTGAACTGTATTGTTACACAGCACCATTTTCTAGTGTTGTGTGAAATGGACCCAGACTGAAGTCCCAATGGCTTTCATGCTTCACACACAGTCACCTGAGATCTATTCAAATAATAAGCTTCAGATCAGAGGCTAGGAATGTCATTTATTGCTCTCCTACAGTTCTTAGAGGAAGAAATTGCATTTAATATGTTAGGCTCTGAGGTTCTTCCTCAAGGCACATGTTAAATACTGGTAATACGCAAACTGTATTCATATTTATAGAGATATTTGTGAGAGTGGCTAGAATCCACAGTTCCTATAAAGTCTTTGCCTGACATGGTTCCTATAAAGGCTTTGCCTGACACAAGGGTTTAGAGTCTTTCTGAATAAAGTCAGTAATCATCTGAAATCTGGGTATAGGGGATGTATGGAATGGTATAGATTTATTTTTCATGTAAGTGACTTTGAAGTATTTGGAAGATAACGTGTTAGAATGCATAATTTTCCGGTTGTATTTTTCTTACCAGTACATTAACCATTTTTTGTTTTGTTACACACATTCTTCCCATGGTACTGCAGACCAGTTAGGGACTGATTCTCGTGAAGCATGATTTGTAGTCAAAGCAAAGAATCGGCAACAGTGTATTCTGGATTAAGCACATTTTGAAAGGGTCTAGATAATTGCAAATGACAGGTTATCAATTATTACTGCAGCCTTGAAAGTTCAGATGAGATTATAAGGTTGAACTCATTGGAAAAGCAAATTTATTCTCTTCCCCAGGTAGCCTCATCCCCAGGTTTTTTGAAGAGACACATCTTACACTGATAAGCTCTGAAAAATTTCCAAACAAGTAATTTTTCACAGTGTTTCTCTAGCCTCGTAAAATATTTTGCTGATGGATAATACAAATGCTCCTGTGACCTCTGTAACCTGCCGGTATGGGTGCTGGATACCAAAACTGAGTCCTTGCTTGGCCTTGGTTCAGAGCCAGGACCTACAAAGCAGACTTCTGCATGTCTGGCAAGCATCCTTAGCTACCAGACTATTTGTTATTTCTGGATGTGTCCCTGATTTTCATTTTGTAGCTGTCCTGCTTTGTATTAACTAACTCTTCATTAGGCAGGGAGGGAAGCAACAAGAGTTGGACACTCCAACCCTTGGTTTTGTCACTCCCTTGGTACATTAGTTAGAGAAACTCCTAAACACTGGCTTACGAAGTTCCAGATAGCAAAGCTGTAAAGCTCCAGCTGCCAAGACCAGGAATTTGTCTTCTCTCTGTTAATTTCAAAAGTCTCCTGCAGACACAGGACTGAACAGCTTTGTGTAGTTTAGCCCCCAGCTGTTTCCTCTTGGCGAGGTGATGGTATTGCTCACTTCCTGCTGGAGGTTGTCCATATTATATAAATATATATGTTGGGGACCAAGTCCTTAAATGCCACTATCAGAAGTTTGTCTAGATTGATTGTTCACTTCTTTGTGGCTATGGGAGGGGTGGTAACTGATTTTCAGGCCAGTCTTGGAGCCTGGCCTGGAACCTGACTCCGACTAGTTAGGCAATTATCTGGAGCTGGTTTTGCCAGCTTTGTGCTTCAAAAGGTAACACTTTGAAGTTTCATTAATTCTTGTTTCATAAGATCATGCCTCATTAGTGCATGCTTAATTAGTTCCTGCACTGTAAGCTGATGCTTTGAACATTTAAAAGCTCATGCTTTTTTTTTTTTTTTTTTGACAACTAGAAAGTCTGGTTAATTGTTATTGTACATTTTATCAGTTCCCATGGTGTAACCGTTGGTGAAACATGCAATTTTATTACAAATCCGTGAACTTTTAAAATGTTCCTTCTAGTTAGTTCTCTATTAATGTCCTTTGGGCAAAACAAAACCCTTCAGTGTGGTAAATAGCGAGCATTTGAGTAAACGTAATGGGCTTGAGGGAGCTGATGCAGTTTTCTATGATGGCATTAAAGATCTTTACGCCAAGTTGTACTCAGTTCCATAGGACTAGTCAGTTGTCTCTGGAGATAAGGATTGAAATATAGGAGTGGCTGCCTCTTGGGAGAGACGCCCTTACGCCACGAAGCACTGAACGTGCCAGTTGGAGTCCTTCGATACGTCCGCTCAGCCAGGAGGGCTGCCTGGGAATAGGATGTTGTATACAACCCTTGTCCTTGGTCTGAGTAGAGCAGAAGGCACCAATCACAAATCACTCCCCTCATATTTATTTTCACAAAAGACACAGTCTAGCATGCTCGTATAAGTACTGATAAAAAAGTTGAGGCTAGCGAGTTATGCTTTAAATGACTGGTGCAGAGTAGTTATATATAGAATGATGGATTTTTTTTAGAGGAGCCAAGGGCTGTCCTTAAGTTTACAAGAGACCTCAACAGCAGGTGGGAGCAGACAGCAGGTGAAGATTCATGTCTCCCTGCAGAGGCTGAGAGCTGTCAGCGGACCTTTCCGAACATTAGCATTAAATGAGTATTCTATGCAAATAGTACTCTTCCTTCCACAAAGGCTTAAGTCATATATCTGGCACGCTACCTGCAAATGACAATGACTTGTTTATTTTATTAGATCATGTGCTACTCTCCCAAACTCAAATAAATTATTCATTTCTAAAGAATGTCAACAGCTAATGAGTGCTTGAACAGTTCACAAAAGCTCAATGCTCTCTGGAAGGTTGTATCTGTTATTACTACAAACTGGTACATTTAATTGTGTATATAACATGTACAAGTGAGAGCTATTTCTACATTTTTCACTTTTGTAATGCTTTTCCTTTGAGCTGGCTATGGTAAAGTATATACCAGTTAGCATGGCCAACGATAAACTTGGTTGTATACACTGCAAAATTGTTTACTATATTTTTCAAGCAAGAGAAGTCTTTACAGCCCAGACTTGGTCTGTAGTTTGGATGGCAAGATTGCTTCAAGCTTCTGGCTAAAAATCTAGACTATGATTGCTTTGTTCACTTCTAAAATTTGAGTAATGGATGACTTAGAATAAATCAGACAAAAACACTCAAGAAAGATTCTAGGTACTGTTTAGTTTTGTATTTTTTCTTAGTCTTTTATACACTAATTTGGACCATGAGTGTTATTTCACCAGATTGCTTCTAATTATGTTTGTTTGGATAACAAATTATATTTCTGTAGAAAATATTTGCTTTTATGTTCTGAAACATGGCTCATTTGAACTGTGAGACTATGCATTTTTTTTATTATTCTTAGTAACGGGGCGAATTTGCCATGTCTGCAAAGTGATTAAAATTACCTAATAAGGAGGTGAGAACAGAGATAATATTTTTAAAGTTATGAAGCAGTTGTCATAAAAGAGAAGCCATCACAAGTTTTTTAGCAGCTCTTCTACAAAAGCTACACGAAAGCTGAGGTTCTCCTTTCTATGTTTATTTCCAGCCAATTCCCAAAAATTCAAAGACAAGCATCTGTGCATCACTGTTCTTATTTGGGGAGAGGGAAAACCTAAGTCAAAGTAGAAGACTTGAAATTTGCCCACAGCTTGCTGTAAAGCTACCAGAGCTAGAAGAGACCAGCAGGATTTATATTTCTCATATGTATTTCCTATTATATGATAGAGCCAAGAAGTATTAAGCTGTACACACCTGTTTCGGTAATGTATTCTTACAAAGAACTCAAGTGCCAACTGAAGTATGAAATGGGAGCCCTTCAGGAGAAGTTTTCTCCTTTTCTTTCTAAAGATGTTAGGTCTGTGCAGGAGCAAGGGACTTATGTTGCCTGACTCCAAAACTGCAACAGTCAAAAGACAGCCCAGTGACAATTTCACACAGAGATGTGATTTATCATTGATTTTACATCACCATTACCCAAGCCACAAGTGATGGAATAATAAAATTATCCACACATTTCTATATATTATCCCTCTGCCAAGTTGTAGCCAAGCTCTGGGTCGGTGTAGTTCTACTTCCTGGCTAATAGTGTCTTCATAGTGACCAGGTATGCTAAGGCATGCTTGTTTACATTCACTGGTCTGTGTATGAGCATGTTTTTTTACCACTACATTAGTAAAAGCAGTGGTGCCACATTCCAGAAATCAACTTTAATTCAATACAAAAGAAGGCACTTCTGCTTGCTTGAAACACAAACTCTTATTTATCACTAAAAACGTGTATTGAAGCACGGAAGGTGTTTGTATACTAAGTAAACTTCTTTACTGTCCATCATAAAGACAGAAGTTACTAAGGGACACTTCTAAGTTGCTACTTCATACGTGCCTTTAAAAGCCTTGTAGAACTATTCTTTTGATCAACTATTTTGATTAAAATTGCCGGAACTACAAAAGACCTTTCCTATATAACACAGAATTTGTATTTTCTGAGCTCAGTAATTGGTATTCTTTATGTGTTCTGCCATGTACAACACGTTTTTATGAAGCCCTTAGAAAACAAGAGCAAGAACAAAATAAGCCCCCAAAAGGGAAAGGAATGCTAAAAAAAGACATGTTTCTCTAACAAAGCAATTTAATGTCAGCTGATGTTCTTGAATATTTAAGAACTATCTGCATTAAATACCATTTCAATTGTATTTTCCTCTTTTGGTATAGAATGATTTCTCCAGCATATATATAAAGGAAAGCAAATTTTTAAAGATGTGTAGCTGAAACATAAATCCAATTCTTCCTTGTGTCTACTTCACAGACATGTTTCAGCCATTACAGCCCAGTCTTTAAGAAGAAATGCACTTGGGCAGGAGCAGATGGTGGTGGGAGCTACGCAGAATGCCATTTTGGGAGAGTTGCACTGGTCAATGCGGAAGGTGGTAAGAGCAGCTCTTTGTAGGAGAGAGCAAAGTGCCAAAACATGGCTGAGGGCAAGCTTAGCCAGCCAGGTTGTCAGTGTGGGAAGACCTCCAGACAACAGCACAGCATAGCAGCAATCAGTATGCCCAGCAGCAATCAATATGCCCAGCATCTGCTGTGTTTCCACGAATGCATCACAAACTGAAGTAGTACAAAATTGAAAAAAAAAAAAAAAGATGACACAGATATTTGACGTGTTGGGTGATGCTCCCACCACACAGGCTGACTGCCAGCTACCTCAGACAGTCTCAAGGTAAGACAATTAGGCAAACAGAGAAGGTAATCTTTCCAGAGAAACTGTATCAGTAAAAAGGAAAAAAATTGCTAAATTATTGACTGCAGTCCACTGCATAATGTTTTCTGTACCTCCAGTCACTGTATTGGTGATCCAAGTTTTGTCCTGATCACTAGTCTTGTGGAAGTAGGAGGATAAATCAGTGAATCTGTGTATAAGTTAATTCAGTCAATCTTTCTTGCACTCCAGCAGGTGTTCATACAATTTTTATGAATTTAATACTGCACACAGGGGTAATGAAGAAATATTAGGGATCACTCATCCCTTTTGGAACAGAAAAGTCTATCAAAGGTGGCCAGTGGTCTGCAGAGTTCTGTACTGAAAAAATTTAGTTCTCTCTACTACGCTGTTGCTTCTTCACAAGCAATAGATGGAAACCTGGCCATAGTGTTACTGATGGACAAAAGATCAAATCAAAGATGGCCTTCTATCTCCTTTTGTCAGCTGCAAAATTAATGTTGGTGAAATTTCTGTCTCAAAGTCTAAGCTTGCGTGTCTAGCTGCATTTATGTGAGCAATGAAAATATTACAGGAGCCCTGGTTTAACTGAGCTCTGTCTTCCCCCTACTGCTTAAGCACTGCATCAATAACAAATTTTGAGTGATATTAGTGTTGAAGAAGAAGGAAGATTTAAATATTAAGTGGCAGTTTGAGACCCTGCTGTAGTTAAGGATTCATTTAGAAAGAACAGATGGCCCAAAAAGAAAAGTGTATCTCAACTGAGGTGTTAAGAGGATTAAGGGTTAAGTAAGCCCAAGATCAGAGGCTACACTAGGGCCAAAATAAACAAATTTATTTAGTCAGGTATAAGAAGAGGAGATCAGAAGAAATAAGAGGAATTAGAAGACAGTGATGATGAAGGTGACTCACAGAGGATATTCAAGATACAGAGGTCACAGACGAGAGTTTCTAAACCACAAACTAAAATTGTTAAATCAAAAACAGACGACATGCAGAAAAACAGGCCACCAATGGCCAGATGGCAAAATTCTGTGAAGAACTGTCTGAAGATAAAAAAACATTGTTAAATAAGATTGTTTTGACAGGTGACAGAGGACCATGACATGAAAAGCTGAAACAAAGTTTGCAGTCAAAAAGTCAAGAATAGAAAAGCTCTAGGTACTAAGCAAGGCACTAATAGACTTTCCCAGGTTGAATATCAGTACTAGGGATGATTTGTTCTGAGTGGGAACATGGAAGACTTTATTAATGCTCATTCCATTACCAAATAAAAATAATGGGAAGACTTATATGAGCAACATAAAACTTTCTGTTATTCCATGGGATCAAAATCTACACTGGCAACCTTTAGAGGAGCTTTTCAGAGAGGTCAGTGCTCCTCAAAATGCTTTTTTTTCCCCACAGAAAAATGAATAGCTTTATACAGTCTGTGTGAATTGGCCTCAGAGACAGTTTCTAATGTTTCATACAAATTTATGATATTTGCCCATCTCTTTGAAACCAGTGGGTTGTCCACTATCAGCTACAAGATGCAAGCTTACATTTACTAACTTGCACCATCATAAAAACAGCGCCCAGCATCAGGAAAAAAGCTGCATCTGTCAAAAAGGAAAATCTGCTCTTATCACTCCTTACATCGTTTACCAGTCTTTTGAATTCTGTGCCAGACATCCATGTTTCAGCAAACTTTGTTTTTTCATACTTGTTGCTTCCTTCCTCGTTAGCACTAAACCAGTCACTAATTGGCGTACAAAGCTCTCTAAACAGACTTAGGCACTTTACATTGTACATCCTGAAAACTTCCCCTGCAGCTTGTACCTCAGTTTGGGTTCCTATATGATACATTTCTAACTGTAAAACTTCCTAAGCAGCTAAATATCTGCTGCTGAACATGGCCAGACCTCGTAGCTCTTGACAGCTGGTGCACTGCGCACAAGGCTGGTCAAAACAGCCTCCAAGAACACATGGGTGCATGGCCTGATCTCATGGAAAAGGGCCTCACACAGAGTAGGGCAAAATGGTGCTGATGAAACCTCTGTGAAGAGATGGCCTTTTACCATTTGCCCAGAATTCAGATAACTGAGTTTAACCTCCTTTAAAGTGTCAGACGACACAAGTCTGCATCCCCCATATTGCAGATGAGAACTGTGCTGGAGGTGTTGTGGGTTTTTGCCATCCCCTCCTTACTTAAAGATGTGAGACTGTGACAGCTGGTCCACCAGCCGATGAGTCAGGCTGCAATGGGAGGAAGGTGGGGTTGGGGGGAGATGTCCAAGAGGCGGGTGGTCTAGGCACCAAAGAGCAGGAATCACTACAGACATCCTAAGATAACTATCTGACTTGTGAGTCAGAACCCAAAGATACCAGGATTAACAAACTTAAAAGCAAAAGACTTAGCCAGACAAAGATTGTATATAATCCAGTGTATATATAAACTCCTCTTACACTGCCCAGCCAGCGAGCCAAAGTGCTTGGAGGGGACTTCTTAGTGGGAAGTCACTATTTCTGATGGTTCTGAGGGATGAGTTAGAAAGCATGGTGTCTAGTTTCTTTCTCGTGAAACTTTGCTAGCCATTTTGAACACATTTTTAGCTTAAGTAAAACAGAATTTCAGTGAAACACAGAGTAAAGGCCCTCTTCCCTTCCACTGTACAGTTATACAGCAGAGTGGCACAGATGAGGGAAGTGTGTCCAGAAAGCAGTGGAGCTGATACGAAGTATCTATGCAATAATACGTAATTATGAAATATGGAAGCAGTCAGTGTGCAAGCCCAGGCCAAACTATGGTGTCCACTGACAGCAGTTGGTGCAAGATCACAGCTTCATATGAGCAATATCCAACTTTTAATAGCATGTTTTCAGGTGTGTGTGGGGGTTCTTCCTTCTTCTTTCTTAACACATCTGCTCAGAAATACCCATGAGTTCATTTTCTTGTTAATAATGCAGCATGTTAGATGATTTGGATAATTCTAATATGTAGTTAAAAAAGACAGATCTACTTTGCAAGTTGTGCATTATTTTCTTCTTCACCAGCTGGGGAAAGAAAAACCTGTCTTTTTATCAAAGTGAGAAATGAAACAGCAATGAAGGATGTAATTGATGGTGGGCTTTTTTTTTCCTCAGAGGATTTTTATTACAATCCAACTTCACTCCTAAGATAAAGGACTATTTAGTTTTTCAGCTGCCAACAAGCACTACTTTGTTAATTAGAGCCATTTCACAGGTACTTGTGTCACTTCATTTCCCATGGAGACGTGTGGGGGATCATGAGAATTTTCTAATGATACCTCTGACAATTTGCTGTTTTATACATAATCTGTACTGCTGCCCTTTGCTAAGGATTAGGGGACTGGAACATGTCTCTTATGAGGAAAGGCTGAGGGACTTGGGGCTTTTTAGTCTAGAGAAAAGAAGACTGAGGGGAGATCTTATTAATGCTTATAAATACTTAAAGGGAGGGTGCCAGGGGGATGGGAACAGTCATTTTTCAGTGGTTCCCAGTGATAGGACAAGAGGTAACGGGCATAAACTTGAATATAGGAAGTTCCATCTTAACATGAGGAGGAACTTCTTTACTTTGAGGGTGGCAGAGCACTGGCACAGGCTG
>NW_009647579.1:591075-600668 GCF_000708025.1 Charadrius vociferus
GCTGAACCTGTACAATTTTATTACCTACAGCAAGACTATGTCTATAAGGAGACATTGCATGTTATGAAAAACCTGGGAATCAGGATTTTTCTGGTGCTACATCATATGCTAATTAATTATTTTCTAACTCTTGGCACAAAACCTAAAAATCCTAAAATCAGCATATCTGATTTGTAGCAACCCCAAGGTGTTACTAATATTAGCACAATATTATGGTTCAAGCAGGGTGGGGAAAAAATAAATTCATAGCTGAACCTCTTTAGGGAGAAAAAATTCAAATTCAATATACCACCCACAAGGAAGCCAGAAGCCATGTTTGCTATTGTTAAAAACCAACAAACAAAAAGCCCAATACACACTCACCCTTTTTGGCAAGGCAGATTAGAGCCAAGGGATAACATTATATTTTTACACTCTGAGTAAGTGAAATCATGTTAGCAAGCGCTTTTATCTGAGTGTTGGTGACACCTAACAGATATTCTCCAGGGCACTGGCAGGTCACAGATTTGTTAAGACTTAGAGTAGTTGCTTTCCTGTAAAACTGTGATTCTTAATGATATGTAGAAAAATTAGTTTTGCTAATGTTTTTGCTGGTGTGGTCACACATATGCCATCATACCTGATTGGCCATTCAGGCACTGGGTCTTGTGATTGCGGATATAACTCATTAATTGTAAAGAAGGAGTAAAGCATCGCAAACCACAGGAGAAGCACAGAGAGGAGAGAGGGGCAGGAAGCAGATCAGTCGGTCATAGGAAGCCAAATGGGCAAAATAACAGTAGGAGATGAACAGCCAGATAAGGAGGAAGAGAAAGGAAAAGAGAATTAGTGAAGAAAATGTTGATCCTGTGATAGAGTTTGCGTTGTGTTCCTCTAATTTCTGTCCTTAGGAAGGGTAATTGCAGTTTTCAGATAAAGTTGTGATTACATGGTGCATCCTGAAGCTCATCTGTGGTCCCAGGCCATTTCTAAGAAGCTACATGAAACCCCAAACGATCTTGCAGTAGTGCTTATTGGCAAAGGAAAGGATCAGTGATGGTATTTCTGTCAAGAAATATGTGTGGAGTCTTAGCACTGCATTTGACAGCTGTGCTGCGGATGGCGGCTGTGGTCCTGCTCCTGCAGACACAGACCGAGCGGGAACGGGGAGGGGAAGGAAAAACTTGAGAAGTTGCTGTCTTTGCAGGTAAATGCTTGCTGTGGGCATTATGGAAAGAGCTATATTTAAAACTTTGCTTCACTACACTTTGATACGGTCTCACATCATGTGGGTAAGAGTCCTTGTCCCTGCTAAGATATAAGCTCTCGGGCATAACTTTTAAGATGGGTCTCTTTTTGAACTGAATGGAGCTGCTCCCATGCTTCAGACTAAGCTGGCAGAAGTCGAGCCCTGGTGGTGTGACAAATAATAAAGGACCCCCAAGGGGCTGGGGAGGCCAGACTCCAGCTCTCATCAGAGGGCACCACATTGCTGCACAGATACAGAACAGGGTTTGCACTCATTCTGTAATTTCTCCAGCACAGCTCGTGTCTCCTGCCATGCCCCAAAATAAAATAATAAAGAAAAACAACAAAAAACAAACCAAAACAAAAAACAGGAGGAGAAAACAATAGCAAAGCATGTCTCTTACTGTGTTTGGGAAGTGCCAAGCAGCTTGCGGAGGCTGCTGCTGCAAAAAGCTAGCAAATGACAGTGATGTGAAGTTAATGAGGATCAGGACACTTGGCGGTGGAGGTTTCTGGGCTGCAGGAAGGAGGGGCTCTCAGGAGGTCCCGATAAGCATTAGCAGTTTTGGATGCTCAGCCAAAACTTTTGTGGTTTGCCTGTTAGTACTGAATCTCTTTTTTGTTCAACCGTTACTTTATACTGTGCGGTCTGGCCAGCAGTTGTACAACAGCATTTAAAATATACAACATGCTGTGAGACAGAATGCAGCTACCTTGTCAAAGATGCCAGCATTAAATTACAAAGAGGCTAGTGTACACCATATATAGGATATAGCCATTTTGCCTGTAAAAGTCCAGATAGCAAACTTCTGGTATCATTGAGTTTAGGATGCAGCAGCTGCCTTGAGGACAGCCAGGGAGGGCGAGGGAAGGGAGGTGGATGGTCCCATTTGGGTCCATAAGCAGTCTGGCCTGGGAGAGTGAGAAAGACAAGAGGCTGGTGATCTTTTTTTGGAATAAGTAAAATGGAAAGAAAAGTAGTCGTGTAATATCTCCACAGTGCTCATCACATGAAAATGCAAGGGTTGTTTTCAGGGTGAGTATAGCAGAGACACCGATTATGGTTTTTGAAGTGAAACAGTGAAGAAGCTCTACCTTTAGGTGTGGGGTTTGACTTTCTGTCTTTTTTTTTTTTTTAATTTGGTGAAATTGATTTCTTCTCGAACATTATTGGCTTTGAGAGAAAATATATAGAGTAGAGCATTTGAACAACAACATTGCTGTGACACATCATAATCCTTTGGGCTCTGCAACGGGTCCTTCTTTTCTTAGTAGTTAACTCTGTGTTAGTGAAAATAAGTTCCATATTCTTAAAGGAGGTGGAACTAAAGATGCAGCTACCCCAGAAGCTGTGTAAGAATTACAGAGGAAAGCTTAAAAAGATCTCATAAGAGAAAACAAAGACACTAGATTAGCTTTGAACCTGGGAGTTTCCCACACCGCAAATCAAGTGCATTGTCAGAAAAAACACAGGTGTACACCACATGTACAGGTTAAAATGTAGTCTTGAGTGCCGTGATGACAGCTCTGTGTTCATAATGTATACATCTCAAAGAGTATTTATGCATCTGTTATAAGTTCAGGTAGGATAGAGATAGCGGAGTTTCTTTCTAAGTTACAATATTGTAAATACAGCTTTGCTCTATTGGTATCAATGAAACTATTCATATGTGAATTTGTCCCAGAGGTTTTTCTTTTCCTTGTAATAATAGTTTTGTAGACACCAATATTTAAATACTTATATATTCCCCCCACTTTAAGACATGGAGAAAGATTGTCTTGAGACTTTGTTGTGGTCTGATAAGAGCGGTGAGGAATTCTCTGCAGGAGCAGGTCTGATATGTACTGTGGTAAGGATATAAAAGGGCTGAAAAACCCTTGGAGGTTTCACAGCTTTCTAAATGACACAATGCAGCATAAATGGAGGAGATGGGTTAAAACATACCAGGAGTTTGAAGAACAAAACCAACATAAGGTTGTTTATGTGACATTTCCAAAATAAAAATGGGTTTGCCTCTGAAACATGCAGACTTTTCCCACCTGATACCACACTGTAGGTGTTTCAGCTAATTTTTGTATGTAGCACAGAAGTTGGAAGTAGCACGTGCTTTTGGTAATTTTGAAAATCGGTGTGGGTTTTGGTTGCAATTTTGCACAAAAGAGCAGTTTGGGCTCTGTAGCCCAGCTTTAGCTGGGTCCACATGAAGCTTGGCACACGATCAAACTGTAATGGCTGAAGGTTTTGGGGGATGAGGGACGTAGGGGATTGAACCCTTCCAAAAAGAAAAAAAGCTCTGGCGCCTGTGTTGTGTGAGCCACCACCATGGATCCTGAAAAGAAAGGGGGAAAATTTAAAGAAGGACATATTATGCCAACTCCATAGACGAATCGCTTTGTTGTTTTTATTCATAGCGTGCACCTCGAAGCCCTGAGTCAGCTTCAGGCCAGTGTACTACGCACTATATTCCACACATAAGAAATAAGGTGATCGCTGTCATCAGGCTCATACTGGCCAAAGAAAGGTTTGCCAAATTGTTCTGCAATAAGAATGTGTTTGTTGGCCAGACTGGAAATGAGAGAGAATTTGGTCAAGAACCGAACACAGGTTTTTGCATCAGCTCTGTTTAGTCCAGGCAACAATACTAAAAAACCCCCAAAACCAACCGGTAGTGTCCATTGTGCTTTAAGCATCTTTGGGAATTAATTAAAATATGTGAAAGTGTTAGGAATGAGCTGTGTGAACTTTGCTAAAAAGCTGATGGATATTTACATAAGTCACGCATCCCAGCAAGTGAGAAGCTGGCGGTCAGAATAGCATCACTTCTACATAATACTACTGCAACAGGAAAAGGAAAATATTTTCTACATCCTGAATCAGTTATTTAAGCCCTCTCTACCTCCTTGGGAGTACGACAGAATCGATCAGCCAAGCTGAACAACACTGGCATTGCAAACATTTATTCATACCATCTGGTACAGAGTCAAATCCAAGTAACAAAGGCTTTTATTTTCCCACAAAGGCTGAAGGTTACATAAATGTTACCCGCATACTTGTGGCATCCCAACATGTTATTCTCACGTGCTGTAGAGAGATTGACAATTCCCAGACCAGAACAAGACAGCCAGCCACGAAGATTCCTGCAGCACAATTGCTTACTAATACCACTAAATGTACATTTTAGACCCCTTGAAGAGCATTAAGTTCCCCTTGTTCCTTATTGCACAGATAATATACATGGTCCAACATGACAGGCAACATCTCCAGTGGTTAAATGTGAGGGTAGTAGTGTTGGGGTTTTTTTACTTATCTGGGATGACCACTTACTTGAACTCACTTGTGGCTCTGTTTCATTCAGCTGCTCATAAATTAGTTTGGCATCCTGAACTCACGAAAGTAAATACATATTTGATGCTTCACCAGCATATAGTCAGTCTCACTTGCTGTTTCTTTTTCAAATATTCAGATGCCCACATGAAACTTGTTATCCTTCGTCGTAACTATAAATATCCTCTGAATGAGTTTTAAGACTTAAATGTTTTGTAAGGGGTTGTGCAAAAATAAAAGTTTAAGAAATACAGACATTCCTTCAGAAAGTTTAATGATGTGGGGTAACCTGTTAAAAAAAGCGTATTTTTTCATAGCTTCCATTTCAGAATCTGGTGCACCTTATTTACAGCCTTACAATTAAGTCATTTATATGAAACGGCTTCAGGCTTTTAGAGCACAAAGATAAACTGAGGCCTGAAACACAGCACATTTGCTCACCTGCTGCTGGTCTCTCCTATTTATGAGATGCTCTAATGGGCTGGCTCCTCCAGCAACTCCTGCGCCATGCAAGGGGCCACATCCTGCAGGCGCAAAGCTGCCAAGGAAATTTAATATTTGAGCATTCAGAAAAGTAGACCTGGTCAGAATTGTTCTTTTCCTGAAGGAAATATTAAAGGAAAATAAAAATAAAAACAGGTGGGGGAGGAAATTCACATTTTTTTGGAGGGAAAAGAAAACACAGATAGAAAACACTAATTTTTTTTAACAATAAATTGAAGTGTTAGATATGAAAAATGGAAGATTTGTTTCTCCAAGGTGCAGTTCATGCTTCTATTTTCATGATAATACATGAAAAATCCAGCACATGCTCATTGCTTCCTGAGATACATGTGACATCCTGAATCTCTCTGAATGAAGAGCATCAAATAAAATTATTAGGGAATATTGGCTGCTCTGCTTTGATGGGAACACGATTTTAACCCTAAGGCCAGTAGGACCACTGTGATATGGGGCACTGTATTCCCTAGCTCTAAAGATAAATCAGTGATGTAACATACACCACTGGGTTGGTTTTTTTTTTTTTTAATTTTAAAAAAATATCCTAAATTCAATTCTTTATGAAGCTACTGAGATCACCTGATTTTAGTAACAGAAAAAATGGAAAAATCAGGATGAGAGACTAAAAACTTTCCAATAAACCTTTAAAGCTCTTCCTTTTAAAGCTGAACCTGGCTGTTTTTAAGAAGCTGCTATGGAAATTTCCGTTCTTAACATCAGGCCAAGCTCAACTCTTGCTGCATTCAGATGAAGCAAGATCTCTTTTGGAAAAACTATTAATGTCTCAATTATGTGACCATATTGAGTGTTATCTCTTGGAAAACAACTTTGGAAGTCCTAAAGCTGGCTACTGTCAGAAGCTGCACCGTATACCTACCCTGTTTATTTATTTATTTTCTTTAGCCAGGCAGAACATTATGGCATATGTCTCACCCATAACCAGGAGCATGTTTAAGAGTTTGGATTTCGTAATGGCCCACAGCTTTCCAGTACAGGTAAAGCCTGGGTGGCACTGGGCACTTTGTGCCTGGTAAGGGCAAATGAAGACTTTAACTTTTCTCTTGTAACAGCTTTATCTCGATATAAAACCTCCTACTGTCTCTTGAACACTTTATTGTTTAGTCAGTTAAATAATGCAGCTGGCAAAAAAGGACCTAATTTATCCTTGCCTGACTGATTCCCAGTCACCTAAGAAAAGAAGCTGTCAAATAGAAAGCCAAATCCTGTGGCACCTACACAACAGAAGAAAGCAATGGGAACATTCTCTGGGAGATCAAATAAGGTCTCGAGTGTTTGATTTCTATAGCAAGAATAGTGCACAATTTCCAGATGTTTATGACTTTGAAGAAAAACGGGTTTAGAGATAAGGATCTCAGAAGAGCTCACACTGAGTGCCGAGTGCTGTGCATATGAGACGTGCCATACTTCAACTTCTGATCCATATAATAAAGGACAAGACATTCACTTAAGGCACCAGACAAGACTGTCTGTTGGTCATGTAACTCAGAAGTGTCTTAATGGCATAGTTTCAGACCTCTGCAAAGCTAAAAAAAAAAAAAAAAAGCCCACAAAACCTTAGCCCTTTCTACCCTTTCTACTGCCATTATGGGAGAGCTTGGTCACAAAATTAGCATTCTTGACCGCATGCCGAGCTTATCCTTCAGGACAGTGCCAGGGTCCATTTCATCAAATGGTATATTTGGATCATAATCACATTCTGAATGAGCTGAAAAAACTATTCTGATAATTTTTGTTATTTTCTTAGCATGCTGTAAGTAGCTAGATTAAAGTTCGGGTATAAGGGAAGACAGCATCAGAGAGAGTATCAGTATAACTGTCAATGTTTATATTGACATAAAAAGAGAAGGATGAAGAGTTTTGCAGGATTGGGATGATAAAGACAAAAATGTTTCAAAACAAAGTCAACCTCTTTTGTGTAAACAGAAATAATTTTACCAGAACAGTCAACAGCAGGAAAATAATAACTTATCCTTTAGATTATGATGGCTGCTTTTTTTCCTTCTCATTTGCCATATAGATGGAAGGTTGGAATGTCATATGGCCTTGGTACCTGGGCTCTAAAATAGAGACATCTCCCTCCCTAGGTGGAGAGTTCAGAGACAATGTTGCAGAACTAAACTGGAGGACCTGATTTTTCAGAATATTTGACTTTTATGTTTGGAGTTTGATAACATCAGTTCATTATGAAGGAATCTTTTATCATTTCTCAATCTGGCTGACCCTAAATTGTGCAGTTAGGCAAGAAAAGAGCAGTTCTCATAGTCTGAAATTAGAAAGAAAACTACTAATCAGATAGAGATTACTATCAGAGAGAAACAGTTAAATTTAAACTAAACGACTTCATATACTTGTGTTAAAGTACCACAAAATGTAGCGCATGCTTACGGGTATCAATTATTAATCAGGCCCTTGAAATAGGCCCTCAAATTAGACTTTAAGGGATATATCCTTTTTTCTCCTAGCAATGTTAAGTGTATTATTACACTTACTGGAGTGAGACCAGCTTCTCTGAACTACATGGAGGCCCGTACCCTAGTTCACGAGGTTTGCAAGTGCCAGGGACTAAGAAGCTTGCATAGGACAGGACGTGGTCTGTTGAGTTTTTAATCTCATTTTAACTATTTCATTGACCAGACTATACAGTTAATATTTTAAATATTTTGCTCCGTCTCTGCCAGTAAATCTACAGTTTAAAACAGGCATGTCCTTATTCAAAGCTTCCATGAGAAAGAGACTCTTGTGTTAAGCATTTATATCTCACTGCTAGCTTTAAAAATTATTCATCTTTAATAAAGTTACCACAAACTGCACAATTTATTTTTGCACAACAGGAGTCTATCTTTTTTCCCTTTCCAGCAAATATACAAAAACAGGTGGCTAGATTTCCTGAGAAAAATCTATTTTAAATGTTTACGTGTTTTAAGGTATACTTAGGAATTCTAAATGCTCTTAAGAAAAACTTTTTATTAAGCCAAGTTTCAGTAATACTTTTTCTTTTCACCTGTAGTTTTAAACTTTCTCTGAATCTACATCTTATTTTATTTTATGTCTGTGCTGCTTATATATTATTTTCAGATTAGGAAAAAAATCTTCAAATAGCAGTTGAGAACTACAGCATGCGGTAATGTTTTTCAAGTAGTTTGTTCAGTGGTTACAGTTCATAGGAATGCCTAAATACATGGTTATGTGGCTTATTTTAATTTCATAATTATTGTAAATAATTGATACTGTAAACACAGCCCAACATCTGAAAGGACTCCAGCGGACAGTGTAGAAAAATGCTGTCCAGCCTTTTTGAACGGCGTGAAAAGGACAGTCTAATACATTTCCAAAGTATTTCTTGGGTTTGTTTTTTTTTTTTTGATTGGTTGGTTTGGGTTTTTTGGGCACGTTTTCTTGTTTTTCGTGCAAAGATTCTGGGCTGTAACATCTGGATTAGACGAAAGGAGGTTTGGTTAATAAAACAATAAAATCTTTTGAGTCCATATTCCTAGATGATATCATAGTTTTACAAAGAGGCCTTTTTCCCAGTGAAGTTCACAAATTAGATTTTGTTACTGGTTATGTTGCCATTTCTGGCAAACTAGAGTTTTATGAGCTTTTTTGGCTGGGCCGCCCTGTAAATCTGAAATAGCTTTGCCCTCCCCTTTTGCCTCCTTGCATACAACCATGAAACCACACAAAATATTGACAGGAGTGAACCCCTTTTCCATAACAGCTCCCCAGCAGGTGGATGGCACCGGGGCCCCAGCTTCCCAGGCAGCCTGGGATGAAGCAGGGTGCTGAACAGCTTCTGCAAGTGCCCTGAGCTCCCAGCTCTGCTGGTTTTGTTGGGAGTTGAAGGCATTTCACACCTTGCGGTCAGTCACGTCAGGCAGTGGGGGCTTAGATCACCCTGCTTCTGGGGACTCTTGCTTTCCATCTGACTGAGCAGTACTGCCAGTACCTGAAAGAGCCACTTTTACCTCTCGAGAGTCTTTGTGATTTATGGATTTAGACACACTTGTCATAGGCCTCACAATGGAGGGATGTTAATAGGTAACCATAGAATCATAGAATGGTTTGGGTTGGAAGGGACCTTCAAGATCATTTAGTTCCAACCCCCCTGACATGGGCAGGGACACCTCCCACTAGACCAGGTTGCTCAAAGCCCCATCCAGCCTGGCCTTGAACAACACCGGCAGGGATGGGGCAGCCACAGCTTCTCTGATCCAACTGGAGAGCCAGGTTTTTTGTGTTGGAACCTCCGTTCTCTGTTATTTCATTTGTCGGTGTGTATATGAGTGCATCGTGCTGCACTGCTACCAGGGGATTTTCCTTCATCATTGCAAATAATAAACTATTGAATAGCTGGGGGTCTTTTTGATTCCTTTATTCTCATGAAGAAACAAATGCTCGGGTCTGTATCAGGAAATCCCAACATGGGTTTGCAGAACTGAAGAAGCTGTGGGTGGGGTGGGAGAAGGGGAAGGCGAAAGGCAGATGAAAATTTATTTCATCTTCTTTTTCTGGGAAGATG
>NW_009647579.1:600740-629702 GCF_000708025.1 Charadrius vociferus
TGTATAGTGTTTATTACATTCCCATATGTTTGTAATCGAGGTACAACTCTAGTGGATGGGAAGCAAAAAGCTATAATTTGCTGCTTAGCATCAGAGCTGTTGCGCTTTCATTTAAATAGCTTTATTTATCTTCTTCCCCATAAAGAACCTTCCATACTGTAAATTTATTGAATGGTTAATGGCCCAAAAGTATGGGGTTCATTACAAAATGAAGTATTTATTGCCGTGTTAATTAAATAAAAGCATTGTAATCTTTCCAAATTGAACAATTATGCTCATTTGAACATTTTAAACAGAAATTCTTTTATATACTAATTGAGTTGCGTAATGAAAAGCACGTGTAATGGAAATTTTAATCAAAACAAATACTGAAATAATTTGAACACTTTTTACAATATAAAAAGTCTACCTCAGTTTTTATTAGAAATATTATAACAGCCAGATTAGTTTCAGAACTCATGACCTTTGAGTGCGGTATATTATTTCTGAGCTGATAGGCCACCCTCACATACCAGTTGGCTAACCCCTTAAACATCAAAGTTACTGCTTGGCTACCAGCCTCAAACCATGACAGACTGGCTGCAAGCCCAAAACTTGACAGCCTGGCGCTAGGCCTGTAGCCTTAGCTGACAGCCTTTTCTGCAAGGGGCTGATGAATGATTTCTGGCAACTTGCGCTGCGCTCTGACTGACTGGGAGAATAGCATTCAATCAGAAAAATGTGCACGAAACCTCCGTAGGTCTGTAAGAGATGGCGCTTTGCCGAATGCCCAGATCAACGGCGTGTTCACACCCAATCTTTTATTTATTTATTAAATTTCACCCGGCGAGCCGAGAATATTTGCAACTGCAATTATAGTTCAAATGGCTCCGCCACCTAACATCTAAATTTTATTCAAAATTCAAGACCATTCTTTTGCTTCTCTTTCCTGTTCTGAACCCTTGTAGGCAGAGTTGGCTTTGTTTTTTCGTTTGCGGACAAAAGCTGAATAATGTGTATTCATTTGTGAGTCTGAATAAAATTCCGAAAAGATGAAACTGTATGCTACAGACTTGCAGCTGATTTTTTTTTTTCTGTTCAGAGGAAGGTGTGTAACTCAGTCCCTTTTACTGACAGTTTTCTTATTTGTGAACTGGCATTTCCTAAATTCTATTCCCATTTAACAAGTTTATGTTATTAAATTGAGGAAAAAGGAAAGGAACTGTTTAGATCCTTTTCTTTGCTTGGTATAATTGCACTGTAAGAGGAGTGGTCCATTAGCTGACATCAAGATTTTGCTGGGATTATCAGGAGATTTAAGGATAAACCTCCAGAAAAAAAGTCCATGTAATTAAAAGGTATCAGCAGTAAGCTGACAGTATAGAGATGAAAATGCTTTGGAAGCAAATTCCTACTCACTTTATCCTTAAAGTGAACAATTATTTATAGGAATATGTAATAGTAATCTCTTACAATGACTGAACATAGAAGTTTCTATAATAAAATGGGCCTAATTGAATACAAGTGAAAAAAATGAGATGTTCTTTGGCAAAGGAGCTATATTTTACATCTGAACTGCAATGAACACCGTGGCCATGAAATACATGTATAGCAAGGGATTTTAATGGAGCTAAAAGAGTACCTAAAATGTAAAATCTGCAGATGTGGTGAAAGCACCTGTGATGGTGACTTTTTTTTGCCTAGTGTACACTGACATAGGTACCAGTCTCTGCAGGATAAAGCATGTTATTGCGTTACTCCTATTGGTAACACGAAAGTCTACGTGCATTAGCAATTTCTTCCTGTTACACAGTATGTCTGTGTAGCTGTTTGAGCGACAGGTTGCACGTTAACATGAATAGGCATTCATATGATACTAGTAAAGATGAGTGACTGCCAACACATTAAGACACAGATATCTCTAGATCGCCGCTAATGGGATATGACAAACCTTAGTGAAGAGTCAGCTATAGCAGTCTTTTATATTTCAAAAGCCACTTTCATCCCTTCTCCCAGAAAGTCTGAATGAATTAGGAGAGGAACCTCTTGCAGTGAAAACTTGTTCTAATTTTTCTTATATTAGTGTGGAATAGATGTCCTGCTGTTCCGAGCAGAGAGGCAGTGCAAGCAGGAGGGAATCTAGCTGTAGGCTTCCTGAAATTATCCCATCATGATCTAGCAAGCCAGATGAAAAAGAAAAGCTATAAACATGAGGCAAATATGCAGAACACGATATAAACAGATCAGGAAGACTACTACATTTTATGCACAGGGATGATTAATGCAATGACCAAGGATCGTGTTGAAAATATTACCATGTTATTATTTATTTTATATAGCCTTTTCCACCTCAGGCAAGGCTGAAAGGATTCTTCTTTCCTGGGTTGCAGAGGGAACATTTCCATCCCAAAGAGAATTGACTGTTTAAAAATCCAGGTGAGCAAAACTAAAATGACTTCACTGAATAGTTTAACATAATATCCAGAGTATACTCGCTAACTTAGACATCTAAGTTTCACTTAAGAAACCAAAAAGGAGAAGGAGGGGAGCTGCTGATGCTTTTTTTTTTTTTTTTAAAGCGGGGAAACCATTTGTGGTCTTATTGTAACCATCTGTGAGAAACACCAAGACAAATGAACTCAAGTTAGAAGGAGCAGCAGACAAAACATCAGTGTGTGCACCCACCAAAAAGCACGTTTGAGAGTTCGGCAGCGTAGGGTTCAGGCCAGGGCGCGGGGAGGAGGCAGGCAGGCACTGGTGGCCTCTCGGCAGCGCTGGGCTCTGGGCAGCCTCCAGCGGAGGGGAAAGCACAACCATGGAGAATTGTAATTTTTGCTGCCAAGCCATGAAGATGAGGACATTCCTCCTGGAAGAAGAAACACTTCCTTCTCCGAGTAAAAGCTGCCACTCCACAGGCTCAGACCTCCTGCAGGGCAGCACCCATCTGGCTTTCCAGAACGGGCACGGTGCAGAAGTCCTGCCTTCTCCAGGTCTCAGGCAGGAAAAGAACAGATTGTTGCACCCAGGTTGAAAATACCATCCAGATGAATATACTACCGATGAGCTTCAGTAGTGCTCTTCATGCAAAACAGTATGAAGAGTAATTTTTGCCTGTAAGAATGAAAATATTAACTATTAAACTGCTAATAACTACCACAAGAAGGTGTAGGAGCTGCACTTCCATGGGCCGTCCATGAGCTGTGGCAGCAGGTCCTGCAGGTGAGACCTGCACAGGATTTACTGCCTGCTCCCCGTGCCCACTGAGACAGGGTTCACGTGTGGGGACCCACCAGCTCCCTCCCCTGCCTGACCCTCAGGGCTGGCGGCAGATTTGGACTTGCTGGAGCGTTTCCTTCTGTCCTTATGTGGTTATTCACAAGCATAGTGGTATTTTATTGAGAATGAAGAGGTAGCCTAGGTATTCCTATTCCCTGCTCTTTACTGGCTCTGTAGGAAGGCGATGGGATAAAGAGAGGAAGCAAGCAAGTACCTTATCTGCTAAACTGCTATTTAAGTTGTGCCTAAGCCTGACGGAGAGCTGAGACACTGTAGGCCCTTTCACAGTGGTGGTAAGTCATGGTTGTAAGCAAAACTATATTCAAGTAGAGAAACAGCTACAAAAATCTCTCCCCCAAAAGCCAAAGTCCAACAAGATACAGGATGGAGGAATAAGGGTTACAGCATGTATCTCAAACATATTAGCAGGTGTTGAAGGAAACTGAAATTCGCCTTCTTCCAGGGGTTATTTCAGGATTATGAAAAAGTAACATAAAGAAAGGCTGTTTCTCCTGCAATTGCCTCAAATTAATCATTTTAATCTTATTCTTACATGATTTCTCATGTTACTTGGGCTCAGGAGGTAAATCTCCCAATTGTTCCCACTAGCCAGTGTGTGTGCAGAGTACGAATTCCTGGGAGGTGCCCTCCACAACACCTCCAGGGCCACGGCGGTCACTACCAGCCCAGGCCACGGGACTAGCCCAGAGCTAACCCCTTTCCCCCAGCAATGTACCCAGTGTTGATTTTGGGTCCACAACACGAGATCCACCATGACTGCACTGCTTACTTGCTGCCACAGGTACAGTTGTGAATACACCAGCACAGAAGGGGGAAGGAGCTGCAGCCCCGCAGCCTGCTCTGCCCTCAGCACCTTCAGGTGAATGGGCTTAGATGTGCTCCCACCCGGGGAACAGCCTGCAGCCTGAGCCACGTAGCTCCTGGGCGAGGACCAGAGCACCAGAAGCTTTTGTAGCAACTTTTGTACCTTTTGTAGCACAAAGGTGCTAGGTTTTGATACCGTTTAGGGGCCTGTCATAGAGTAATTGTTTAAATTTTACCCACCCGCCCTCTCAAACACGAAAGCCCTTTTGGAAGCGTTTCTATTTCAAATATGAAATTAAAAACAAAAATGGAAAATGGTAGTTTTCCACTGGTGCCACTACAATTTTTAGGTTTTACCATTTATTTGAGTTAAATTACTTCAGTGAGGGGAAGGGGGTTGACAGGCCCAGGTGAATCTGGCAAATGGCTGCAGGACTGGTGCCACAGCCAGGGGTTTGGCTTCTTAGATCGTGGGACTCGCCTTGAGAAGCCTGGTCTGCTGGGGCTGGATGGGGTCCACCTGTCAGGAAAAGGGAAGAATCTGGTCAGAGGCTTGCCAACCTTGTGAAGAGGGATTTAAAATAGAGTTGCCAGGGGAGGGGAACCAGAATCCGTGCCGCTCCTACTAATACGATGCTGATACCGGTAGTAGAGGCCCGCAAGGTGGAGATGGGTTGCAGGTCAGCAGGAGAGCATATGAAATGCAGCTTAAAGGAAAAAGAGCCACTCCAGCCAGGGAGCTAGATTCATTGGGGCCCAACTTAAATAAAGCTCATGTAGCATGGGGAACAAACAAGAGGAGTTAGAGATGTGCACACGCCTGCAAGGCTATGATCTAATCGGCATCATGGAGACATGGTGGGATGGCTCCTGTGATTGGAGTGTTGAAATGGACACATATAGGCTCTTCAGGGGAGATGAGGAGGGGGTGTCTCCCTCTATGTCAAGGACCGGCTGGAGAGCATGGAGATCCGCCTGGGGATGGATTAGGATCTGACCAAGAGCTTATGGATCAGGATTAAAGGGATTAAAGGGATCAGAGACAGGTGATGTTACAGTGGGGTCTGCTACAAGCCACCCAACCAGGAGGACTGAACAGACAAGGCCCCTGTAGACAGATAGGAGCAGCCTCACATTTGCAAGCCCTGGTCCTCATTGGAGACTTCAACCACCCTGATATCTGTTGGAAGGACAGCACAGCAGGGCATAAGCAATCCAGGCATTTCCTGGAATAAGTCAACAATAACTTCCTTCTCCAAGTGACAGAGGAACCAAAGGAGAGAGGTGCCATGCTGGACCTGTTCTCATCAACAAGGAGGGGCTGGCTGGTGGAGAATGCTCAAGGGCAGCCTTGGCTGCAATAACCATGAGATGGTAGAGTTTGAGATCCTTAGGGCAGCGAGGAGGGCACATAGTAAACTCACTACCCTGTACTTCAGGAGAGCAGACTTTAGCCTCTTCAGGGATCTGCTTTCTGGAGTACAGTGGTATAAAGCCCTGGAAAGAAGAGGGGCCCAAGAAAGCTGGCTAATATTCAAGAACTACCTCCTCCAAACTCAGGAGTGATGCATCGCAACAAAGAGGAAGTCAGGCAAAAATGCCAAGAGGCTTGCATGGATGAACAAGGAGTTCCTGGACAATCTCAAACAAAAAAAGGAAGCCTACAGAGGGTGGAAACAAGGACAGGTGGCCTGGGAGTTATACAGACAAATTGTCCAAGCCTCCAGGGATCAGGTAAGAAAAGCTAAAGCCCAGCTAGAGGTAAATCTGGCCAAGAGGCAAGACGATCAGAGGGCTGGAGCACCTCTCCTCTGAAGACAAGCTGAGAGAGTTGGGGTTGTTCAGCCTGGAGAAGAGAAAACTCTGGGGAGACCATACAGCAGTATCTGAAGGGCGCCTACAAGAAGGCTGGAGAGGGACTTTTTACAAGGGCATGTAGTGATAAGACGAGGGGTAATGGCTTCAAACTGGAAGAGGGGAGATTTAGAATAGATATTAGGAAGAAATTTTTCACTATGAGGCTGGTGAGGCACTGGCACAGGTTGCCCAGAGAAGCTGTGGCTGCCCCATCCCTGGAGGCGTTGTCCAAGGCCAGGTTGGATGGGGCTTTGAGCAACATGGTCTAGTGGAAGGTGTCCCTCTCCATGGCAGGGGGGTTGGAACTAGATGGTCTTGAAGGTCCCTTCCAAACTAAACCATTCTGTGATTCTATCAATTCCCAGTCTCAGTCAGGATTAAGATCTTCACTGCTGAGGTATGTACAGGGTGAAAGACTTTGAGATCCCTTTTGTAAAGTATATGAAATGAAGGGAGTTGAAGAGAAAGGAGGATGACTGTCTTAGCAGAAGTCAAATGCAGGGACCTGACTGGTGAGTGGTGTGGAATATGGGTGGCAGAATAAATCTCCAGCTTTGTCAAAGCTGACTAATGTGATTTTTTTTCATCAGTCATTTTGATGTGACTCAATGAAGACATTTAGAACTTAATTCTCATTGATTTTAGTGAGAGACAGGAAGACAGGCACTCCTCAAAATCCCACAATGCATGCAGCTACATTTTTCGTAACCAGATATAGCCAAAAACGCATATTACTTCTCTGTTAAATGGAGAAAATATCTTCATCACAGAGAAATTTGCATTAGAAAGGCTAGAATATACTAAGATGTTTGTTTATTGCAATAATATGAATCAGCTTTAAATACCTAAAATGGACTGTTAATCATTGGTGTGGTCAAAATGGGCCAAATTCTACAATCATTACTCAGGCAAAACTCGTGTGAAAAATCAATGTAAGGTTTGCCAGGGTAAAGATTTGGACTTGCAGTGGGCGATTGCTGAGTCTTTTATCATTTGCTAGATCAGCAAACTCTTCTCAGCATGCAGCATGCACACAGGATATAATTTAGACCACCTACAGAACAGCTTGTATGATTCCTAACTGCAAGCCATTAAAAGCTAGAATGTAAATATGATATTTGAGCCAATAGTGCCATCAACATAGAATGGATTCCTGCTTCAAAATCAGAGGCATGTCTTGCCTGACTGGATTTCACAACCACCGCTTGTCTGTGAATTGTCTTCTTGAGACTCTGAAGTTAAAAAGACCCTGAGCTGGTAACACGCTGCAGATTTAAAGACTATAATTAGATCAGAATATAGCCTGGCTTTGGTATAGTTGCAGAAGCACAGACAGAGCAAAATTTTTCTCACCTGGATGCTGCTGTAGATTAGGAGCATCTTGGCTTACCGCAGCTCCTCAGCATTGCAGAAGAGTGTGAAGCTCGGTCCGCAGCGCCCTGCATCAAAAGTTATTTTTAATTAGTGCTAGAATAGGGCTTCAGGAGCTAAATAAAGTTTAAGACCCTGTTTTCTCAGGAGCCATGCACATGCATGCGAGGCCTTCAGAGCTAAATAACCAGAGTGATAGATGTGTAACAACAACACTTCAGGAGCTGGATGGAACAGAGATCTGAAACAACCTGCCTGTGAGGGCACAGGGGAAGGTGATAACGCGCCCGGGAGCAGATGCCTGGGTGGCAATTAATGCCCCATATCAACAGCACCACGCTGCCAGCTCTGCCTTGGCTGGTCTCGTCCTTCAATGGATATTGTGTACACTATTCTTACGGTACTCTTGGCAATTTTAAGCACTCTAGAGCCGTAGCCAGTTATAGCATATGGAATTTCAGTGGTGTTTATATTTCCATGTGAAAACCACTGATATGATGACTTAGTCATTTATGTAACATCAGGGGATAGATGAAGATGGGGATCCTGGCCTTTTTCCATCCTAAAACATGTCTTGTGTTTGTAACATTATACCACGTTTGCTTGGATGTATTTTTGCTGCACTGATGAATTTGTGATTAATGAGGTTTTATCATAAAAATTCTGTACACAACTATAAATTACATGCAATTATATGTGCAGAAACAAAGTAAAAAATATTTGGGTTGGAATGCACAACTTTGATTTGGCCACATTTACTGGTTATACGCAACCGAATCTGGTAGTTTTTCTTACAAAAACAAAGTAATTAAATAACAGTAATGATACTTTTGCATGCAGACTGAGTGACATAATGTGGCTTATTAATGAGAACAACAAAGAACAGTGGGATTAAATGTATCCCTGTGTAACACAGTTGCTAAAAATCAACATTACCACTGGGACTAATTTGGTCTAAAATGGATTGTTTCCCAGAGGGCGTTGCTATGTGAAAACTTCTTATCTTTGAGAAAGAAGGAACAATGACCTCACTTTACATGTGCTTTCTTTTTAGATGCCTGTCTCCCCTGGTTTCAGTGTGATTGTACAGGTGAAAATGGGGGACATGATTTGATCCCACCATGTAAATAAGTAGAAAATTTAACATCCTGCTGGGGACACAGAGTGCTTTGAATCTGCCACTTTTCAAAGGGTTTGCAAGCAACGTAGCTACAACATATTAGTCTAACTTAACTCAAATATTTCCAGAGGTTGTGTTAAACTTGTGAGCCTTGGACAGGAAATACTGTGTTATTTGAAGAATAATGAATTCTTAGAAGCTTCAGTTGTACCTGGCTGATGAAATGACTAGACATAGTTTTAAAAATAACCCTTCTTTCAGATTTCAGAGGTGACAGGACCAGATGGCCTAGTGTCACCCTGATGGTGGTCACGAATCAAACGCTGTAGGAACAGGGTAACCGAACAGTCAAAATTGTCCCTGTGTTTGGAGCATCACCTGATGCATGTCATTAAATTAATTGTGGAATACTCACTGAACAGCTTGTTGTTAATGATTATCAATGATAATCTTGTTAAATTCAACCTGTTTTGCTTGCAAAAGTGTTTCTGTAATTAAGGCCTAATCCCACAGTCACTGTCTCTGTGTAAATAACTTAATGCAGTTCTGGACAGAAGAGCAATTCCAGTGCCTCAGGATTCATGCAAGTGCTCTGTGATGATAAATCTTTATGCATGTGTGATACAGGAAAAATCATTTTAGAGAGGAAACCTATTTCAGCTTTAAATTTCTAAGAAGTAATTATAGGCAACAGTGAATAAAAATAAATTTTAAATTATGAAGAATACTTTGATGGGATCCTTAACAATTTTTAAAATAAATTTATGCATGGGAGGATTAATATAGAACAATAATACTGCAGCTTCCTGAATGCTAGGAATTAAAAAAGAATAATACATCAATGTTATAACAAGATATAATACTCTATACCCTAATTTTTGTGCAGAATAACATGGTTTTTTTGGATAGAAGAACTTTGTGTCAGCTCTTAACCATGTTACGGTTTCTTCTGGCATGCAGACTTGGGAAGCTAACATTTATCTAGTTGGACTATTAGCACCTTACAGCCCAATCTGAAACTTTCTCTAGTCCCTCTACTAAATAAACTTAACAAAGAGTCTGGGAATCATAGTTTTCTCTTTACAGATGCCCTTTAACCTTCATGACTGTTCCTAGCTATATGTTTATTTACATAAAACACAGTACTTCTGTGAAACACTAGCCTGCCTACCTCTACAGTCATTTCCTACAGAGGGGAAAAAAGAAAGCAAGCTTGTCGATATGCTTCAGTTTTCATTTGCCGCAGTGTAATTATCTTTTGTGATTTAAAAGCTGGGAATATGTTGGTCTTCACTGCACCACTGTTTTAAAGGAACGGTAATGTTTACACAGCCAGCTTTTGGTGTATGGACTGGGATAATGTTAGTTTTAATCTAAAAGGAATTTAGTGCCCGCTGAACAGCTCGACTTGCAGCGTATCTGAGCTATGGATGCTGATAAGGGTTGGGATGGTGTTGTAGAGAGGCTTGGCTGACTATTGGACCATGTTACACTTTTCTTCAGTGTAGAATTTAGTTTGAAAGTGTCTTACATAGGGTCTGGACACAGCAGGACTTTTAATGGACATCCCCCCCCAAATCCAGACAAGAGGACAGTCGTCAGACTCCAGCATCCATTTCTCGCCGGCCAGTCATTAGGCTTCGTGACCAGTGCTCCCTCATTCACAGGCTTTCTGCCGAGACCCTCACGGCCACCATGTCTGAGGGGCTCCGGGGAACGGCGGTGCCCATCCAGTGCTCCGCTGTGACAGCCGTCACTGTCTCCTGTGTGGTGGGAGGGGATGTCCCTGGGAGACGGACAATTATCCTGCCCAGGGAAGGAAAGCAAGCGGCAGAGTTCCAGTGCCTGCTTGCACCGTGCTGATACGCCGTGAGTCCTCCCCATAAACATCTGTTCCCACACACCGCGCGGCAGCCAAGTGCCATTCAGTGCCCTGGTTGTAGTTGAGACAGTATGTTTTGAATTCCAGAATGCCTCTATTTTCATTTTAGGGAAATACAATCCCATAGATAATTATTTCCCTGGTGAAGGATGGCTTTCCAGGCATGGTACCTTCCCTTTTACAAAATCTACGTCTGTTTTATCTAAACCACCAGAAATCATAATAACTACCCTCCCCCCGCCTTTTTTTTTAACACATAAATTTGCTATCATTCCTTCTCATACTTGAATGTTCTCCCACCTGTCCTCAATTTAATCCGTGAATGTAAGCACATAAATCTTCATGACGTTTTGGCAGAAAGTACCTATTTTCAGATGACTCCTTTAGGAAACTCTGAATCCAGGTGTTGTTTTTTGCATAAAGTGTTGCAAAAGGGGAATTTTAATGTGACCATACAAACTGGTTACATCTGAAATTCTGTAAAAGGGTGGGCTAGCATGCGTGCAAACTTTGCATATCTTTTCCACACCCTGAGTTATATTCAGAGAGCTAAATTATAATTACTGCGCCATCTGTAAAGGGAAGGACTATGGGATTTTACTGCTATAAGCATGCGATTACGCAAACTTTGTTATGTGTAATGAACATGCACTGGATGTTTAAAAGTCCTTTATCACATTTGACAAAAAGGTATGAAAAGTGGAATGCTGATCTCAAAACATATTTTTGGGACAGGGTGAAAAAAGAAAAAAAAAGGAAAAAGAGAGATGAAACAGTTGGCTATTTTTCTTTGGCCAGATGGTTTCTAAACAAAGATCAGAATCTATTTGAAAGTCTGATCATAAGGTCCACACTAAATAGTTTTGACATAAGGACTGAATGATGTGAAATTTGAAAAGCCTTTTACCTTTAGTTACTATGGGGCCTATAAGAACCCTGGCTTTATTTAAGGTTGTGTGTGGAATTAAAACTGAGGTGCTCGCTGTTTGCTCTCTACAAGCTTTTAGATACTATATAGGGAACAGATTTCTTTGTAAGTAAGGACTATTCTATAACCATTGGGGGAAAAAAATGTCACTCTTTTAAAATTACTCTAATTTGTCACCAAACAAATGTCTCCCAGATAACTGATCATTCAAAAAATTATCCTGTGTACCTAAGCGCATGTGTATGGACATCATATTAAAAAAATACAAAAAAGTCCTTTGTTTCTAAGGTGGTGAGGAGAGTGTTGTATTTTGCAGTCCACAGTCTTTTACTTTATACCCAAAGGTGAGATTAGGTGGTGGGGATGCTTTGTCTGTTAATGGGACAAAAAACTGACTGGGAGAAATTTGAAAATGGGAGGAAAAGAAAAGGCTACCAACAAGAACAAAGAAAAAAAACCAAACAACTCTGACAGGGAATTAGTTGACTTACCTTTCTCTGATATAAAATCTTAGCACAGCCCTCCTCATTCCCTAAAAAAATCCTACAGCAAAGCAGATCTACATCTCACACACACCTTTTTCTCTTGAGAGCGGACGGAGGAACGGACCACACAGGACAGTGGTTTCACTGTATCTCTTAGCTCACACTGCTGGCAGGCAGTCAGATGTGATGGAGATAAGGGCAGTACAAGAGGATAAGAGCGTGCATTGTTCCAACGTTGATATTCCCCACTATAGACAGACGATTTTTTTCTTTCTTTAAATCCTATAATCACTTATATTTTGCAGAACAACAAAAAAACCTTTCTCCTTTTTGCTTCTAATGGACTAATCCTGCAGAAAGGCTTTGCTCTGAATTAATACTTTTCTATAGGGCCACAATCTCTTTTCCAGTGAAAAGGTTAATTCAAAGGTCTTTTGACCGTGCCGGGCGGCCGGCAGCGCTCCCAAGGTGGCGGCACAATTGCCGGCACAGGAGGGGAGTAGCAGCTGCGGCGCCCGCGTCTCAGCACCCGCTCCCCGGTGCCCTTAGAGCTTCTGGAGTTGACTACGACTCTGGGAGCCAAGATAAGGCACCGATGTAAGGAAGATTGATGCATTGATTGTGCTGCGTGAGACCACAGTGTTCAGCTGCCACCGCTACCTCCTTGCAGGGCTTTTAACACCGACACCGACCTCTCAGGTTTGCTGATATGAAGGGGAGGGACAGGCTGCGGCTGGGGGTCTCAAATGGGATGTCTGATGTACCTGCTATCACCTTTATTGTTCACTCTTGTATAGCACCCTTAAAGGTGAGCAAAGCCAGCCCCTTGCCTCAGTGTACCTTTGCTGAGAGAGAAAACAGAGATTTGGATGGGCCCGTGGAGCTGGCTGTTGCTACTGCTGCTTTTTTGGCATCATCAGAACAATCCCTTTAAAATCCCAACTTCCCATGAACTTACCCATTCTGATCTGAATTTCGGGTGCCGGGATTCCCGCTGGCCACCCTAATCTCTCGCTTGGGCAAAGGATTCTTTTCATGCTGATGGCACAAAGGATTTTGTGGCGAGTTTTACACAGCATGCGCAAATGAACCGATCTTCTGTTCACAAGCAGGAGGAGAGTTTTCTTTCTTTCTTTTTTAAGTATTCAGCTCATAGTGGTTTGTTCCTTTTACTCACTCAAGCTATCCCAGGGTAGAGAGTGAGTTTCTTGCCAAAAATAGAGACGTATTCTACTTTGCGGGGGAAAATAGCTTTACTGTGCAGAAATAGCGCTTTACATTTGCTCTAGCAATCCCCAACAGTTTATAGAGAAACATTAAGCTGCTGATAAAACCAATTTATAAGGTGAAGTTGTACCCCAGGTTCAGTGGGACTTGTCCATGAACATCTGAGAGCAGAGATTGTTTGCTGAAGGCTCACGTTGCGCAGTTCTTTCTTTGCTGCTGAATATCAATACCAGCTATAACAGATATTCCCAAATGGAAAAAGTGATAGTTGGTGCTATTTAAGGTAAAGATAAACTGAACAAGAGGCATTAAAATTAATCTCCAAAAAAGAACAAGAAAAAAAAATGGATAAAAAAGTATGTTCTTCTAAAGGAACAGTAGATATTTCTGATGTCCAAATGGGATTGTGTCTCTTTTAGGGAAACTGATCTGATGTCTCCTTTGACACCAGCACAACGGCATTTTCCAATCTTCCGTCACATCAATCCCTCCCACACAGTGGAGCTGAGTCAAGGTCGAGAGCAGCGGAAGCAGATGTGCATTGCCCAGCTCCAGCAAGGCAGCACAGCCCCACTGGGCTCACCACCATCACCCCCCAATGGGCTCCAGCTCTCGGACCTTCTGTGCCAGCCTCTGAGCCTCGGGCACTGGTGCGATGACCTTCCCTGGACACAAGCCCATTGGGGCTGTCACCGGCCAACCAGGGAGCCATCACCTGGCTGTATGCACCCACTCACTGCTGCTGGTCCTTGGGGAAATATTAAAGTATGAAGTTTTTCTTTCTGTATGGTAATAGCAGCAGCTAATATCAGCCAGCACATTCAGCACAGACACTCTTTTTTTGCTTTTTTTTCTTCTTTTTTTAATTTGATCTCTTGAAACTGAAGAGGGGACTGTGGATTTTTCTTGTTAAGGTGTGTATGACGAAAATCACACAGGTCTCAGTGGCAAATTCTGCTTTTCATTTTCTTGGATGAGTAAAACTATCAGTAATTTCTGGGGCTTGGGTCCAATTTGAGCATTTTCTAGGTGAAATTGGGTCCAATTTGAGCATTTTCTCTGATTCCCTCTTTCCTTTCATTAGAAAGACTCCTTTATAATCAATGTTAAAATATGAATTGGAGGAGGAGAAAATCCCCAGATTTTTCACAAAATTATTTCATTTTGTACTAATTATTAAACATTTCAGAAATTCTTAATAATTCTTAATTCTTAATAGAAGAGAGGGTGTATTTATTGCAAATATATTTTATTTAGCAGCTCCAGATTTTGTTTCCCCTGAAAAGGATTAGTTTTTGCAAAAGTTAGTTTTTGCATTTTTAAGATCTCAGAACTGCGTAATACTCACAGACCGTTTCAGTGTAAAACTTCACGTCTGCAATGCAGTTTTCATCTTTTTAAGTGCTTTAGTAACTTAAACAGTAGTATTAGCAAGGTTTGACGTATAAGGCAAGTAATTACAGCAGTATAGCCAGTACTTCTCACACCAAGAGAAAATTAGCATGGTAATTAAATTTATGTCTATTTTGTATTGCAGCTGAATTTTTGCTAATCTAATCTAATAATCTTGGAAGGTTATAATTACTTGTCTTTTAAAGTGCATCTGCTAGCTGGCATGGTGTGGCAAGCACAACTGACACTTGTTTTATTATAATCAGTGCCTTTGCCATCATGTTGGCATGCAAAGCAAAAAGAACCTACACTGAGGTCAGCTGATGATCCTTGGTGGGCTTTGGGTAGGGTTTGGTCATCAGGAGGAAGGAAGAAGAGGCTCAATTGCTGACACTGTGGCAGCACTACTACATGACTTTGAGCATCCTATTTACTCTGTTCCCACTTCTTTCTTCTCTAGTTAGTCTCACTTTAGTTCCTAAGTGGTGGTGTTTCTGATAGTAAATTCAGCTGAACAAAGATTTTCCACTTCTGAGCTGGACAATATAGGCTTTAGACCCTTCTCCTATTCACTGAGCTCGTGAGTTTGTCTGGTTTTAAACCTTTCCCTCCAGAGCCAGTACTGGCTACAAGCTGACAGGTCTTCCAGGATGTTATTTAGTTGGGTGCTTGACCAAAGTATGGCCAGGGGTGTCTGTGGACATTTCTGCTGGCTGCTCACTCCTTGCTTGGAGCTGCCTCAGGTCCTGAGTGAATGAGAAAACCTCGTCAGCCCTAATCCTTCCGCTTCTCAGAGCTGGGGTCTGATACGCACTTGGCCTTGTGTATCCTCTGGATGCTCAATGCACTTCAGCCAGCTCTTCATCTTAAGTCCACAGGAGGTTTCCCAGATGATTATAAAAATAGCACTGTTGAAAACAGCAGCAGAGAAAGCATATCTTATTTTTGTGTATGTTGCAATTGTCTCATGTTTACTAATCAGAATCGATTCCTGTCTTCAGTAATAGCATTAACAGGTGCTAAATGAGCGACTTTATTGCAGAAGAATGAACAATTTCTGCACGTCTCTTGATTTTGTATTACTTGTTACAACAGTGACCAAATAGGACCATACATTATCTGTTGAAGAGGAAAGCATTGTGTATTTAACATTTGCTGTACATACATTCTTATAGCAGTTTTTCTTAGGAAAAACATGTTGGGCCAGATCTTCCCTTACTCAAGTTAATGTTGCAGTCTCATACATTTACTAAATCAATAAATCCCAGAGGAGATAGTGTTCTTAATTAAGCATGCTAGTGAGAAAGGAGTGGTTGTGAGGGTCTTAAAAAAAAAGCAAACAAATCCCTGCCTCTGCATTTCAGTCCCAGATTCTCTCTGTGTTAGAGTTGCTTAATCTAAACCACTGAAAGCAATGTAATAGTCCTAAAATAGATATCTAAATCCTTCCTGTTTTCATTCATACACTTCATGTAACTACTGCTATTTATTTGCTTCCCTCTTTAATTTGGTTATTTTTGATCTGAGGTCAGTGCAAAGGGCACAGTATTTTATGACTAAAAAAGCAAGCAAATGGGCAGGAGGGACATCCAGCCCTCGCAGCTGCCCTGCAACTATCTGTGCTCTCACATGTTTGGACTCTGTAGGGGTTTAACCCCAGTTGGCAACTAGAACCATGCAGCCGCTCGCTCCCCCCACCTTTTCCTCCACCAGAAAGGTGGGGAGAAGAAAGGGGGGAAAAAGAAAAAGGAGGTGGAAGGGAGAAGAAAAAAACAACTTGTGAGATAAAGACAGTTTAATAGAAACAATAATAGAAAAGGAAAAAGCAACAATAATAATAACAACACAGGTCACTCTCACTGCCCAGTGAATTGGCACAGTCCTGAGCAGTGATCACGATTGCCCCCCCGGCTAACCCCCATTTATACCCTGTGCACCACCTCTGTGGTACGGAATATTTCATTGGCCATTCCATTGTTCTGTCTATGCTTCTATGGGAAGCTGAAAAAAAGTCCTTGAATAGTGTAAACATCACTTAGCAACAACTAAACCCAGTAGATATTATTGATATTCCTTTCACAGCAATCACGAGAAAAAAAAATTAACTCTTTTCCAGCTGAAACCAGGACAGACTCACGCAGAGATGCTGTGGTGATTTGCGTCCTGAGCATGGGATCCACTATTTCTCTTGCATTGATGGGGGGAAATGAGAGATGAACTTCCATTGCTCTGCGAGGAGCAGTTCTGTGTAAAAATGACCTCTATGGCTGAAGTGCATGAAGTTTTGGGACCAGTTAGTTTTACCAAAAAAAAAAAAAATGTATTCAGTTCAACAAAAGCTAGCCAGAAATAATTTCACTGAAAAGAGAAACTAAACCCTAAGCATTTCAGTTGGAATGAAATACTTGTCTGGCCCCAAAGAGAGAGTTTTATCCAAGTTAATTCTTGCTTGTTTCAGGGTGGCTGAAAATTCAGTCCTAACATCTGCTTACTCCCATTGTTTTCCTGTTTTGCCAGCAAACTCTCTGCCCAGTTCTGCTCTACAAATTTTTGTCATTCTTCAGAGTTGTAAAAAAAACCACCCAACCAGCCAACCAACCAATCAAGCAACAACAACATCAAAACCCCAGGTTAATTGTCTGGTTGTTCAGTCCTCCACCTCAAACAGCCACTGAAAGGTGTTCCCACCTACAGACCTCGCCTCTAATCTGGGCTGCTTGAGCCAGTAAGTGTTGGACTGCACATTTAGGCTTGAGCACATACTTATCTAAAAGCTTATTACATTTTACTGGGCAATAACTGATGTGCTCAAATCACAGGTACAATGAAGTGTGTGGAGCTGTGTAGTCCCATCTGCACCCGAAATGACCATCACAGTTAGGAAAAGCAGCTGATGAATATCACTGAGAAGCAAAATTCCGGTGTCAGATATGTCGGTGCAAACTGGAAATGACTCCCCTGCAACCACTCAGGTCATTTCCGATTTATATGTACCAGAGGGGTGAGATTTGATCTCTTAGTTATTGATTTTAGAAAAATCTCATTTGTTTCTCTCAGCTTCTGCAACAGTCAGGCTTCACTGTAGGAGGGGAAAAGCTCTGAATTTCTAAGATGCAGTTTGGGAATTAAAACTCCAACAGCATGATACACAGTGTTATGCCCATTTGTGCTGTATAAATAAATATCCCAAAATGTTTTTTAGATTCTGCCTTGTCTGTTACTGAAACCAAAAGCATTTGTGCTTCCAAAATGGTCCTCGGAGAGTTGCTTTGCATTTACAGAGATTTTTGGATTGGCAGAGAGCCACTGGACAACTTCTTGAAAGTCACTGAAAGCTAGAAGAGATGTAAGGGTTAGACATGGAAGCACAATTTCACAGATATTATGGGGCCCATTCAGATTTCACTTACGGAGGAGAATAAAGATAACAATAAAACACACTTCATTAGAAAATAAATATATTGTTTCAAAAATATCTCTATTACCACTTTTATACCTAATATAATTCTTCCAGATAAAAGCAATCCTCAAAAGAAGAAAACCCCAACAATTCTGCTAGCTGTTGAGTAAAGCGATCATGAGGAGGACAGTAAGAGTGCAAACACCTATCTATGCAATTTCTTTTTGTTGCAGAGGTTAAGGCTGAAAGTATGAACTACAATTGACAAGAAGGTTTTTTTTTGTTTTTCACACGTTTTTTTAGAATTATCCACTCTATTTGTTCAAAATTACTTGCCGTTTCTTCCAAATATTGTTTTGCTTTTTGAATAGTACGCAAGTAATTCACTGCAAGGGTTCACTATTCAAATGTCAGAGGCCTCGGCGCGGTTAGCTGCTGAAGTGCTGTGGTATTGTTTCTGGTCGCTGATCGGGTGATTTATGAAATCCAATGAATTGCAAATTGCAAACATAACAATGGAGAATTGGTGCTATCTTTGAAAATCTGACTCCACATGCCTGTAAGCCTCAAGTTCTCCATTTGCAAGCGGTGACAATAGCGTGCAGCACACTGGAAGGATACATGCTTTTCTGCTGAGATGCTGTGGGGACTGGTGAATGAGATGATGTCTTTGGTAAGCGCCATCAGGAAGAGCTCTGCTGAACTGCAGCACTTGCAGATGACATTTGTTTAAGCTGCAGCTTTAAATTCAGCCCAGTTTGCTTCCTCATGGCAGCTGTGTTTTGTCCCGCAGGCTCCTGAATGTCTCTTAGGGCATCAAAGCTGCTTGGCTCTTTTACAGGGTCTTAGCAGGAAAAAGTAGCTGCTTTGATGAAAGCAAAAGAACCAAACTAAGGGAAATGCAATCAAGAGCCACATGTTATGTCTGTGCCCACACCTTGTACCTGCTGAGGAGCTGTGTCTCCTGTCAGCTCCCATCCTGGCAGCACATGGCCACAGCAGCCCCGTCGTCCCGGGAGCACCAGGTCTGGGGCAGGGGCTGCTGTCCCTCTCCCTGGCCACAGGCAGCTTGTGGGGCTGGGGAAGCCCTTCTCTTGGTCCCAGTTTGGCCGTCAGCCTAGAGGACCATGCAACCTCACACACCCTGCCTGCAGTCGTCAGCAGGACACCATGCGCTTGTCCCAGACTGCCCTCATTTCTCCTCCTGCCACCTCCCTTCAGTTTCCGTGCAACCTGAAGCACATGATGGTTCATCAGTTCATCAGCTGAGGTGACATACCTGGGAGTCACCTAAATCCTCAAAGATGGATCCAACATTTCAATGCACTAAGTCATTGAATCTCTGTGCCTAGCCGGGAAGCAGGCAAGAGGGGGCTTTGAGAGCAGCAGCTGCCCAGCACCAGCCCCTGCAAGTGAAATTGAGTCACGCGGGGTCAAGGGGTGCACTTTCCAAGGACACGTGTCATTATTTGGGCTCTTTTAAATAAGATATTTTATAACAATAGTCTGCCCTCTTCTGAAGCACATGGAAGGTGTTTTTGCAGGCCAGTGGTTGGGCAGGATGTAGGGAAGCAGGTGGAGAGGGAAAAGTGCCACTGATTAGACTGGGTTATTGGCAATTTTACCTTTAGCTCTTAGAGGAAAAAGGTGCCCATGTCAATAAAGGAAGTGAACCAAACATAAGCTGCATGGGCATACTGAAGTGCACAGGACCACATAAAGGACAATCAGTAGAACGAATGTACTCGAAAAGTAATTCTACCACAGCTGAGGAAGCAGCTTCAGTATTGGTATAAGTGGATAGAGGATTTGGTGGGCTAACCAGGGGGCAAACGCTATTTAAGGACAAACCATCCTGTATCTCTGCCTCTCATATGTTACATGTTACAGATCCCAGAGGTGTGTTCACAGCACCCGCCTAAAGGCTGCGGAGCTGCAGGCACGCCGGATGCACGGCGGCTTTCCTGGCAAGCATTAGCTCGTAATCCTCTGGTTTGGCTATATGATGGGAGTTGCTGTTCCTGTACTACACAGCACACACGATTTGCTTTGTCACCAGCATTTTGTGAAGGGAAGACTGTACGCTGAGCTGACTTTTGGCAGGGTGCAGGGGAGAACAGCTGTACAGTCGATAATTAATTCCATAATTGCTTTAACCTAGACCAAAACTGAGACAAACCTTAGACAGAAACAGCGCTGGCAACGCTGTGATCAGCTGTCTGTGGAGGCAGGCGATGTCAGTGAAATAGGTTCAGCAATATCAAGAAAGAGCTCAGCAGACCTGAACCCCATCATTAGAAATGCAACAGGGCCTTTTAAAAGTAAGATTTCCAAAACACAGGTATGATTAGTTTCCCTGCAAAAGTTAGCAAATGCTCCACACTGACTGAAGAGGCTGTGAAAGGCAGAGATGCACATTCACAGCTGTGTCCCTCCTGGGAGAAGCGGTTGCCCATCCTTCGCATCTGGAAGCCTAGTGGAGAATACAAATGTCTTCTTGTCATAGTTTCTGCCTAGATGATTCCTTCACGCAGACTGCTTGGATGTTGCCAGTCCTTCAACTGAGGTTGAACTTCCTCTAGACAGAGACACACCAAGAAACAGATGTACTTTTTTTCACTATTTCTTTGGCTTTTAGATCTTTCTGCCAAAGTCGCTTCCAAACGGACCGACGTCAGCGGGTGGTTTGTGCAGGGTTTCTGATCCAGCTGCACAAGTCCTTCTTATTGCCATAAACCTCATATCCCAGCAATGACACCCATAGCCTCTTGCACAGGCCTGAAGCTCGAAGCCTCTCATTTAGATGGGCAGTATTGGTGGGGTCATACCTTCCCCTCTCTGCATCCAGACCTGCAGGATGCTCTTGTGCTGCAGCCTCCCAGGGACACTGGCAGACCACGGGCATGGGGCAGCTCTTGTGGACCAGCTCTGGGAGCGGAGGGGGGCTTTGCACACAGGCAACAGGCATAAGCATCCCCTCACCCCACCTGCTCACAGTGGGGAATTTCCAAAGCTTTGAGTGGGATTTTTAAACTGTGCAAAGTAAACATAGCAAAAGCTCCATGCAGAGCTGAATACGTGGCTGATGGTGAGCTGAAGATCTTGAGCTCAACTATCCTGTCCAAATGAGTGCTGCTGGCTTAGGTATGCCAGTTTTCTTATGAGATTCTTTAAATAACTGCATAAATAAAGTAGCTAGCATATTTTCTCAATGCCTTTGGGTATCCACCTTGGATTTTAATTTTCTGCCTCATGGAAAATGATGTTTTTATATTACAGTGGTGAAACATCATCAAAATATCTTTACATGATACATAAAAAGGAAACCATATAGCAGAACAGAGCAAACCGTCAGTAACCGCAATACCAACTATACAGCCTTTCATTGCAGTGCTACTTGCCAGTAACGATGCCTTGCATGTATAATTGCTAGTTTCTAAATGTATTACTGGCTTTCAGGGGGAATTACTACAGAAATGATCCACAACAATCTTTCTGTATTTCATTTGTAGGAGTTCCACAAGCTTTGCCCTTTCTCTTTACTGTGAAATAGGAGGAAACTGCTGGTCTCTTACTCAAAAAAAAGGAAGGCAATCATACTCTGAATCTGAATGCTGATATTTGCAATGACGCCTTCAACAGACTCATTAAAGTGCAGCTCCTGGACAAGAGTGTGACATGAAAAAAAATTGCATCTATATAAAATATGTATTTTTATGTACATATATATTTAAAAATAGGAGTTATCTACAAGTACTTATATGTCCGTATTTGTGGTCCCTCACCAGAGTTATCTACAAGTACTTATATGTATATGTCCGTATTTGTGGTCCCTCACCATCGCTCATGGGCAGCCAGGTGCACGAGGCTGCTATTTAAGTGGCTGCTGGCTACTGTGGAAAGGGTAGAGGTGAAAGTGGAACTGGGGTTCTATGAAGAAATGATGAAAAATTTCTGCCTACAATGAGAATGTGGCATATTTGCTATGGCTGTCTGCCCTCTAAGTCAGTCTGCCCTTGGCAAGAATCAAGAAAGCTTAGTAAACATCCGTTACCTTTTAATTTAAAGTCTATTTAGTGCACTTCAAATATGTAAGCTTATGAAACCAGGGGTTTGGTTTTGGCCTCTCTTGACCAGTTAAATGCATATTGTTTACATATTTAAAGAAATTGAAAATACTGCAACTGTAAACACTGTAAACAAAGGGTCAGTTCCTTCTCCCAACAGTATAAGTCTAAATCGTGGGGTAAGTTTCAGTTTCATCGGTGCTCTTCCCCCTTGTCAATAGTATACATGAGCACAGATTCTGTCTTTACATGCTATAATCCGTGAAGTATTGTTAATTCATTATCTGGTGGACTAATGAACAACAGACATTTAGTTCTTGTTCACTGCTACTTCATACTTATACTATGTTTCCCAGAAGTAAATCACTTTATTCTAAACTAGAGTTCTGGAATTTATTATTTTTTCTTCTTGTTTCTGATGACCGCAACTATTTTTCATAAGCAGCCCCATTTCTTTAGTTTGTGCCAGCTATGGAGAAAGGATAATGGGGGGACAATAAATCACAAAAACGACAATGGTAATAGTTGGCATGAATGTCCTTTTCCAATGATGTACTGCATTTAGCTCTTCAATTTTTTTGCAAAGTGCAGACATAATACTTCATTGGAACAGATCACAGGAAAATTGACTATCTAGTAAAAAACGAGAGGCACCACAAACCAGACATGTTAGAAGCACAATGACTACTACAGCTGTTGGAATACAATGGTAGCAACCATTGGTACTATTGTCCATGCTTTGTAGTGCTAAAGCAGTGACTGAAGTCCTTATACCCTGGGAACTGCACAGCAAAAGTTTTGCTCCTAACTTCTATTCCCTTCATATCCTTTCTACTTAAAGAGATCTTTTACAAACAAAAATATAATCATTTTACACAGTGCATGGACTAAACATGGGAGGGCAAACATCGCCCCCATTCGCTATCACCATGTGTGGCATACTTACCTGTGGACAAGACGACTCAGCTGAGCTCAGCGCTCCGGGTGCCCCCGGGGGCAGGTGGGAGTAGGGGGTGCCTTGGGGCAGACATGCGCTTTCACCACCCGCAGCGAGGGCTGCACTGCCGAGGGCCAGATATGGCTCCCCTGTGCAACCCTGCTCTTACCACTGAAGGGGTTGAACATTGTCAAGCACCTTCTCCAGAACACCTCTTTTTTACCCAGTGAAGGCTATTAACAGTTAATAACATGGTCACTCACTGCAAGGAAGCTTAAAATTCAGCCTTGGAGATTTGTTACCACACCTAATTTTGTCTTCACATTTCTGTAAGATAGAGTATGACTAACATTTTTGCAGTCCTGAGTTTTATCTGTTCTGTAGTGCTTCACACTTGTTTTCTATCCAGATGTATGATCTGGGCTGAATAAATATTTATATTTCCCTTGCTTTTCCTACTAACTGCTTTTAGAGTAGCTCATTTAAAATAGTAAAAATGAAATCTCATTAATGAAACAGAGAGGACAGGACACGCTTATATAGAGATTCATGTCTACTTGCATCAAGAAGAAAAATTCTCTTTATAGTTTTGCACCAACTCAAATCCTGAGAGTCTGACGCTTCGGTTTTGACACACCTCAGTGATACTGGCACAGAAGGCAGAGCCCAAATCACATCCTTGTGCCTCCCGTGAAATGTCTGAGTTTCACCGTTTCAAAGGGAGGGAATAGAGTGAGGATCTGATGTTGTGAGCTTTTCTCCAAGGAGATTTCCATTACACCTGTGAGAGAATTAAGCTGAACAAGTCAACTGTGTTGTTAACATTTTTATTGATTTTTTTTACTAAGGGAAGCAGTAGACAGATGTCTATAAAATGTGTCTAGGCTTAATCTAGTTGGCCACTGGATGTCACTGATGGCCTCAGAAATACAATGGTAGTAAGTAAAAAAAAAGCCATGAACAGGTATTAAAAGAAAATCCTGTACATCATCTATACATTTGAAGTGGAGATTTAACAGTGTCTCATTAACTTTGAAAGATGTTACTACGGGAGCTTTTAAGTCCTCAGTGCAAACGTGTGCAAAACTTTCTGACTGTGGTAAAAGAAAAATGTTTTCTTCATATAGTAACAGAATAAAACACTGCTCATTTCCATAAGCTGATGCAGAACCTTGTTATGATCACAGACAGCCAAACTGGTGAGAGATGAATTGTATCTGAAACTCACCCAGGTCAAGGTCAAACATTCTGAACAGTTTAAAATGCTTAAAAGGTTCTTTTTATTTAGTTCTTTTCTTCCCCCATGTGTAGTCCCCCTTTAAGTCTGAAAGGGAATTGCCAATCTATCAAAAAGAAAGATCACATTTGAGGGATTCCTGAGCCAGCCTGAAGCCGGAGGTACCAAAGGTCTGGTTTTCTTGGCTTGGAAGCTCAGGTAACTCAGAAAATCCTCTGGCATTTTGCGTTCCCACTCACGCTGAAAGGAACTTCTGCATTTCGGGAGATTTTCTAGTTGTCACTACTTCTCGCTAGTGTACCCTAAACTGACAGGACAAAAAATTGCCTTTATTTTGGTAGGTGAAAATATGTTAGTGTCTAATGCCTTAGTCCTCTGGTGAGGGAGGAGAAACTCCCCACTAAATCAAACTCAGACTTGTGTTCTGTAGAGTGGTTTCACCATTGCTAAACATCTGCTGGGCCTGTTAGTAACAAAAACACATTTCTGGAAAGAGCAAATATGACTGTTATTTCCCTATGTTTTCTTGGGATAAAAGTTGAATGAGGTTGCATGAGACTGAGAGCTGAGTTACTTCTACTGGAGTGCCTCAGCAAAAAGAATGACAACTGCTTATGGTGACTATGTGAAAAATATCTTCATTAAACATTTGAACACATCTGGTGTTGGCCAAGTTATTTCCAGAAGACAAAGCAGCCACAGGCTGAGCTGATTTCCTAGCAGCACTAGGAAAAGAAGGCTCCCGAATGCATGCTGAAGAGCTAAAAGGCTGCTGAAACCAAAAATTCAGGGGTTAATTTTCATGCTAAGCTCACATTTAGAAAAACATGAAACAGATGTTCATATCAAAATCTGGTATTTTTCCGTAAGAGCCAAACATGAAAAAGAAGTGAAGTTAAAGCATGCATGCTAATAGCTCCTTTCAAATAGTTTAGTCTTTTTCAAATGCATAGATGTTCAGAAAATCTCAGTCTAAGCAATTCTGGGTAACGTAAAAAAAGTCTCTGCTGGCTTAAGCTAACAGAGTTGCTGCTTTATCTCAACAGGAAAGAACTTTTCTCTTGGGGTCTTCTGTCTCACCATCGAATTCTTGCACTAAATTAACTTATTAATCGGCATGTACATATGTCTGTATATATAAGGATAACATGTGGCAAACAGGCAACCTGCACAGGGAGATACTGACCACGCTGAGGCTGCTCATGGAAAGAACGATGCAGAGTAGTTAGAATGGTCCTTTGCCAGGTCCCTCTATGATCAAAGCTATAGTTATAGTCAGACATGACACCATAAATGAGAAATGTAGCACAAATAATACAGAATCGACAATGTATTGTACTCAGTGTTTTTCCAGCAATTTTCTGTATGTGTGCTTTGGTCATCTGACACCTGGGGTAGGTGTCAGTAGGCTCTGCAGCTGCTGCGTTCACTGTAGCTCACCCGACTTCGGATGCAGCTCTGGTGGCTGTCTGTGTGATTCCCTGTCTGCATGTCCAGCTGACTTCCAGACAGACACTGTAGAAGATTGGAGCTGCTGCTGCTAGAGAATACTTAAAAGTAGAAAAATGCATAGTTATTTTGGGTAAAGTCAGCTTCACTGACACTATTATCATTGTAAATGGTACTGAAGATACTGCTTGTGCAAGCATGTTTTTGAGGAAATCTGCTGAGAACTGCTCTGGTTTAATGTAACTGCACCTCACCACTTCTAGTGGCTGCAATGCTTTATCCAGAATGTTTTCTCCAGCTGTGTTGACTTGCTTTTTAGAGATCCTGGACATTTTCTCTCTGTCTTCTTTTCCCTAATTGGCCTGTTCTTTAGGTTTCCTTCCAGCTACTCAAGGCCATGTAGATATAGCTCCATGAAGGATTTACACATTAAAAACCCCAACCGGCAAAGGCCGACCGGAGGCCCATCAAAAGCTGCAATCCGTCTCTAATGTCGCTGATAGCAAGGGCACTGTCACCTACCCGGACCATCCTTCTGTGCCTACCACTCCGCAGGTCTGGCCAGTTTTTGTTACCCTTTTCTGCACCTTTCCTGGTTCTACTCTTATTGAAATGCAGGATACCACGATTGTACCTGGTATTGAAAATATAGATATAGGGTGGTTCTCAGTTTTGGGTTTTTTTTCTTTCCTAATAACTCCTTATGGTCTCACTTTACTGTGAACAAATGTTCTCCTAAACACATCTATGATGGCTCCAGATCTCATTCCTTGGGAGTGCTAGTAGGTATGTCAGTGCCTCCCTTTCTGTCTGTGCAGGGCTGTGTGTTCATTGCCATTTTAGCATCCAGCCACTCCGTGCCACACAATTTTTCTGCAAATGTTTTCGTTATCTTTCAGCGTTATCTATCAGTAGCAAAAGTTGCCAACTCATTTGTTATTCCTTTTCCAATTTATGGTGGTTGCGAAGTCAATTTTCTCGAGTTAGGGACTTCAACAATCTCAGGCATTTGGTTTAATATTTGCTGGAGTAGGTTCACAGAATCTATATTTTATGCTTTGGTATTAAAGAGTCTGGCAGATTTAAGTTGGTCTCTCTAGCGTGATAATTATACATTGTCCAGAGTACGGTCAGTGAACCATCTAGGATACCTTGTGTGAGAAACAGGGATGCCACATGGGAAATGCCTGTATCTAGCACAAAAAACTACAACTGCACTGTGTCGCGATAACTGTTGTGTGAAATGGCGGTGGGAAGGAGCACACCTTCCCATGGTTATGAAGTCATCGTGATTTTAAGCAACTCGGGCTGAATAACCTAAGTCAAGATGCTCCAAGAGCTGTGCCAGGATATAATTTTGGTATGTTACAAAGACACTAGTTCAAAATTCATGGCATGGGTTCTGGCAGGAGCAGCCAAGGCAATGTGCCGCTCAGTTCAGGTTTGCTGCAGAGACATTATCTAAGCTTAAAGGAGGAAACAACTGCAGTGTGGGAATTTGCTAAGCCCATGGAAAGAGGCCATGCATTGGCACAGTAAGCAGTGAACTGACAGGACTTATGCACACAGAGGTTGGGAAAATTACAATAGTTGGGCAAGGGGGAAAAAGAAGGGTCCAGGTACAGTCTTTGGAAGGACTAGGCTGACTTTGAGAGCTTCTTCCTTCATTATATACTGTAAACTGATATTGCTAACACAGGACTAAAACACCTCTCACTTATCTTGCTATGGAACTTGAGACTAAAGCAAACAACTGAATAGGTATTTATAAAATGGGGTTTTCCTACTTAAGAAAAAAGAAAAAAAAACCCCTTCTGCTGGTCTCTCACACCACCTAATACTCTTTTAAGACTCCTAGTAGTATTATGATAGAACACAATGCTGAGCTTGCTCTGAAAGAGTAAACCCGAGTGCCAGAAACACCACAATTTTGTTGGTATAGCCCTTGCTCTGGCCAGAGCACCTCTGCACACCCCGGTGTTTTCTTCGATACACACATTGCTATTCCTAATCTTCTGAATCAAGTATCAAGCCAGTGCCTTAATCTAAATAAGACTGCTAATAACAATAATAAGCAGGTTATAGGTCCCGGTCCTGGACTTAGGCCAGGCTTCCGCTACAAACTACAATATCCGTCAAAGAGTATTATCCCTTGTTGTGTCAGCAAAAGTCCCTGCTGTGGACTTAGTTATGACAAAACTGTGTATTCACCAGGCTAGCTTATTTCACCCATATTACGCAGCAAAAGTGCAGTTTTGCCAGAATAAACAGGTCTGCGCCAAGTGCTAGGACAGTTCTCTAGAAATAGCTGCACCGGGAAAGCACTCTGTTATGGCCCAGATATAGGCGTAGGGAGATTGGGAGATCCTGCCCTAGCACAGATAAGACTACAAGGCATAAGGTCAGACAGTGAGAGACTGGGAAATGTCCCAATTCCTAACGTTACTGTCTCCTCGCCTTAGTAGCAATGAGGTATTGGCAGCTTGAGACAAGCTGCCTCATGCAGAGGAGCTACAGGCCAAGGGAAGCTAACTATTTCTGTCTTGTTTAATTTGAACACTTAAACAGTTAATCCCTTTTCAATGTCATTTTTTGGCATAGATACCACAGCTGTCTATTTCTGAAAAGATCTTTTTGCTAATGCAGCTTTTTAGTATATGAAACAGTTTGCATCAGATTACAGTGCCTTAACAGTAGCAGACCACTATCTGTAGGCATGCATACAGACAGACACGCGGACATATGCATCCACACGTGCACATTACCTCTAAACATCTCTGCTCTGTCCCATCTCCTTGTTTTTCTCTGTGATGCCCGGTTTTCCCTCTTTGCTCCCCATCAAACAAAGCAGAACGTGCCCCGGGCAAGTTGTATTCCTATGTGCTAAGGCTTTATGTACAAAATCCAGGGTGTAACAGATCATCTTTGATATTTTTTATTTGCTCAGCCTTTTTTATCTTCTGTTTCACTGACTGTGTTGCTGCCTTATTCAAGCATGTTTAACTTAGGCTCTGCTTTGCTTGAAACCCACTTTTACTCATAAATGCTGCACATACTGGAGAGAGATCAACGAAGGGCTATGAAGATGGTTAAGGGACTGGAGCACCTCTCATGAGGAAAGGCTGAGGGAGCTGGGACTGTTTAGTCTAGAGAAGAGAAGGCTCATGAGACACCTCGTCGATGTATATGAATACCTGAAGGAAGGGTGTAAAAAAGACAGAGTAAGGCTCTTTTCAGTGGTGCCCAGTGACAGGACAAGAGGCAAAGGGCACAGACTGAAACACAGGAGGTTCCCTCTGAACATCAGGAAACATTTTTTACCGCGAGGGTGCCCGAGGACTATCACAGGTTGACCAGAGAGACTGTAGAGCCTCCATCCTTGAAGTAGTTCAGAAGCCATCTGGACATGGTCCGGGGCAACTGGCTCTGGGATGCCCTGCTCGAGCCAGGGGGTTGGACCAGATGACCTCCAGAGCTTGCTTCCCACCTCAACCTTTCTGGGATTCTGTGAAGCAGGGAAGGAGATTTGT
>NW_009647579.1:629724-662724 GCF_000708025.1 Charadrius vociferus
ATTTTGTAAGAAGTTTGTGACAGCTGCAGGGCACACTGAAATGACTTAAACTTCTGCAGTAACAGCCACTGGAGTAGACAGTATATAAGAAAATGACTTTCATAATTAATATCAACATGCACAGTCCTGATGCTGAAGAAGCAGCATCTGTAACTGAAAAAACAGACAAGAACAGCAGTGGATTTCTCTTCCACGATTCTTCTATTTATCCCTACTTTAAAGCGATGAAATGTCAGCTGTTTTTGCATGTGTGAAAGGATCTTGCACAGAGGACTCATGGCTAAGAACGCGCACGTGGTATTTTTACAGCAAAAATAATGTTGGTTTGCAATGCCTAGGTATATAGTATTTTTACTAGAGCTGTGAGAATTTAAAAAAAACATCTGAGAAGACATATACGTGTGTGTCTTTTTTTCTCCCTTCTTTTCTAAAGAATTTAATTTCATTTTAGTCCATTCAGAAATAAGGACAGAAAAAGAGAGGGAAAGGGGAAGAATGTAGACAAAGAGGGGAATGAAAACTGAGCATAATTTAAATAGGAAAACCAAGTTTCACCTGCACCTTGGAGTTACTGTGAAAAGACTTGTCTTTCCAACAAACTGATTTTTATTTTTTTTTAAAGTACAAACAAGTAATGGGCCATGGGAAGGTTATGGAGTAACAGAGTAGCTAGAATTGGCTGAAAAGACGTTTAATTTCAAGCTTGCCAGATACCCTTCTGGCAACTTAATATTAAGGTTTTTATATACTGTGGGGTGTATCTTGTTCCCCGGGTCAAATTTGGGTGCATTCTTTTGGTGGAATGCATTCTGTGGCAGCTGAGACACATTATTCTCTGGCTATGTCTTGTGAAAGTAAAAGAAGTAGCCAAGAAAGATGTTTTGAGATAAAATTTGATGGAGATACTGGGTTTTAGACAGTGAATATGGAAACCTGCTTTCAAGAGTTAGAGAAGACAACTTCAAACAACAACAAATCTGCAAGCCAGAAAAAAGAAACTGTTATTAAATTGTTATTAAACTATTATTATAACAGAAAACTGTTAAACTGATACTAGTCAATTTACTTTCTAAAAGAGTGTATGTAAAGATTTCATATTTCATGTCACCAACTCCAATGCCACACTATTTAAGTATTTATACGTACCTCATAAACCAGGCATATTTGATCTGTCATTCACTAGTCTATGTTGATTCGTTGTCTGGGGTCTAGTAATTGAAAGTGAAATTCTTTACAGATTGACTTCAGTTACTCTATTCTGGGCTTGTTAATATGTTAGCTGTGTATTCTGATTCCAGTGACTTAATGGTTTCTATTAAACACTGAATAAAACCCCTTTAGGGAAGCCAGCTAGAAATGCATGACTTATTCAGTGTGAGGTATCTGCGGATGATTGATTAGAAAAAACTTAGCAGTTTTGGGCTGAGGAAGAATTTTAAAATAGTTTCATCTCCGAACATACAGTGACCAAACCTTTGGATTGTTTTAGATGTCAGTGAAAATGTTTGTATGTGAAACTTGGTCTTTATTGCACATTTGTTTCATAAATTAGAAAAAAGATCTAAGGTAAATGTTCAGCTCATCTGGTTTGTAACAGAAACCATGACTATGGTGGATAGGGTACAAAGATGAGCTCATTCAAGAATTCTTCTGAAACAGCAATTTATCATCTAGGTAATTTTAAAAGTTCCTCATGTCATTGCAAGGGTGGCAGAAGCAGGCTTTTTAAAAAATATTCTTTGTAGTACCTTAGTAAGCTGATGCCTAAAATGGAGATTTCACTATGACAGACTTCCCTTCTTGTAAATATTGGGTAAAATTTTTCAGCATAAAAATCTGTACTGAAATGGATCATAGAAAGTTGTCTCTTCTTCCACTAAACAAGGATGACTTCCAGTATCATTAGCAATTGTTCCCGAGAAGATTCTGGTTTGGATTATCTTATATATACAATGGGAATTTATTTGAGGTTTCCCAAGTTTACTAGTTCCATTCCCATGAGCTAACAGACAGTAGATCAACTGCTTAACAGTCAAGTATTCCCATGGCAAATATCCACCAACGTCCCTTTCATCTGATGCAATGGCATAATGCCCATTCTTCTGCTTCATCATTCTCTTTCAGTGCGTACAGTGTTCCAGGAAAGGGCCATATCATGTATTAGACTATGCGGGAGACATTAAGCCTAATCTTTGAAACCTTATGGTTCTGTTTCGATTTTTGCTGACCACTGGAAACAATTACAGCACAGACAACACATGAGAATGTCTGACAGCTTCTTCAGTCTCTTTGCACTCAATCGCTTGGTGAGTGAGTAGGTTTTTATTTATTATAATCACGGTCCAAAGCCTATGTTTGCATCAATATCCTGAAAGCGAGCAAGAACCAGGCAACTGGTGGTCAAGGTGACTGTCACTAGATACCTATCTAACAGGTAAATGTACTTTAAACAAACATTTTCTTGTTTCTGTCATTATGCCAGGCAATACATGAACAGCCACTGATACCCATTTTCTGCATTTTTTGTGCTTGCCATTGCTGAAAGCTCATAGCTTTCACACTGGTTATAGTTATCACATCTTTATAAGCATAACTAGGAAAGTTTACTTGCCACTGGGAAAATTTTTCATAATCTTGCCTTTCACCTAAGAGTTTTCAAAACAAGATTTGGGCATCCATCGAAAGTAGGAAAATAGATGGAGCTGGTGACTTCATATGCAGTATTTTCAACAGACACTGTACCTTTCATTCTAGAGAAGCAGAGTCTCGATAGAAGGTGCCTTCACTGGAATGCAAGAGTTAGATTCAGGAATGTACAAATGCCATAAGGCTGATCTGTTCAGAGAGTTCAGGACTTTCTGAAGGACAGTTTGAAGATGAAAGTCTAGAGGCTGTGGAAGTGAACGGGATGACAACTGGGCAGTATAAAAATATGATTAAAAAACCCCAGCTATTTGGAGAGACAACCAATTCACAGGCAATTTCCTGTAGGAAAAGGGAAAAATGATAAATTAGGAGGACAGCATTTACTTTCCAGACTGGTTCCAAATCCTGACTAGAAACTAGATACTGTTGGAGATCCTCCCACATACAAGCTACTGAAACTGTGACCAAGAAGTGTGCTGCTGTGCATCTGCCACCCTTCCAAGATCTCAGGAATAAAACTTGTGAAGGCTGGGTACTTCTAGATGCATGCCATTAGTTGGAGAAATTCTTGTTAATGGAAATGAGAAAAATCTCAAACCTTCAGATCTTCAGGGCATGTATCTTCATTTTTCTCAATTAAAGAGGGTAAGAAACTACAGCAGCATGTTGGTTGGTGACCAAAGCACCAAAACTCATGAAGATGTAGGGATGGAGCTAACTAAATTTTTGAAGTTGAGCATACGGTGAGCAAATACTATAATTCTAACTGAAATAAGATACAGACAAGACTCATGTCTAACTGCTTCCATCAGTCACAATCTGTATGCGCTCCTAAATTTTCCCTTAATATTTCTCATGTCCTGGATATTGGGGATGTGAGACTGGCAGGATGGCATCAAGTGAGACCAGCCGTGTGATAGCTAAACAGGATAAACATTGAACAGAAAAGAAGTCTCCCATTTGTTAATGGGGATAGTTGTAAACATACTTATAGTGTGCTTTTCAAAGGTTTGGTCTGTGTTTATTTTTTAATAAACAACCTAAAATGTCGTTACTTGCTGAGACTTTTGCAAACGTCTTTGTTCTAAAGTGGCATGAAATTCAAAGAAAACTCAGATGTTCTGCAGACATTATTATTGATGGCTCTACTTTAGGCTTTGACCCCATATATATTTCATGCAATAGCTTTGTCCCACTCTAATTGACATATAAAAAGGAAAAAGCAAAGAAGCATTAAAACCCCTGAATTTCTTAAATTATAAAAAAATATTGGATTTCATTGGAACTTTTTGTTCAAAGGTAGCTTGGTTTTCATGTTCTGTGAATCAAAGTAAATTTCTTCAGATGCATTTTTAAAAAATTAGTTTAATCAGACTGTATTCTGTACCTTTGATCTGGTGTGCCTGTGTCTGCTTTCTTGAAATACCTCATATATAGAGGCCTTTTGATGCTTTGAGAATTTTACTTGAAATAACAAACACATACAGCTAAATTAATGTGAAATCCTGCTCTTTTTGAGCATGGACATTGAATGAGACAAAGAAGAGGTCTGGTGTGTTTGTAAATAGTATTTCCAGAAGGATTCTGAAAACCAGTACCTTGCTATAGCTTGCCTAAGACTGTCCTTGCATTGTTTCTTTATAAAAATAGCACATCGTTGCAAAAATAAGCAGGAATCTTCACCCAGTCGCTTAGCACTTCTTTCTCCGTAAGGTTCCAGGTAGTCCTATTACACTCAGCAAAGGAACTCATTTAATGTATAACTCTGCACAAAAGTGAACTAAAGATAATAAAATAAGAATGGGCAAACTCTAAAAGTAATTTAAAGTTTCTTTTGCATATGTGAATGATGATCCATTCTTGGCTCGAGGGTAGTATAAATACACATTCCTCAGAGGAGACATAAAAGATTGACGTGGATTTTTCAAGGAATTTTTTTTTTTAAAGAGGACATCTTGTTGAAAATGACTGAAATAAATTACAGTGGGTAGATGTGTATTCTGTTTCTATCATTCAAATGTCTGAATAGTGACTGCTGTTAGTAGGAAAAAAAAGATGGCAGTTATTCAGGCACTGGATTCATATGCTGTTTATAGTTACTTATACACCGTAGTTCTTGAAGAATAAATTATGACAGTAGAGGTTGCCATCATGCAAAAATAAAAGCATACTAAGCACCATCTATATAGCAATCATTTTGCAAAAACTGATCTTACTGCAGATTAAGAAGGACTCGAGTCTCTTATTGGTCTTCAACAAATCACAGATTGTTCATGCTTAACTACATGCTGCCAGAAACTGTGCTGGCATTCTACAGTGTTTGGGCTGTATGTTCATACTCCATTAGGATCCCTGGCAAAAGTGCAGGCACAGATAAATTGCCTTTTTTGTATATCCACCTCAATTTGTTGGCCTGCCAAAAGGATGCTTACTGACAGATGATGTAGGCATTGTATCTTAAAATGTGTAAACAGAGAAAACTGGGCTGTATAAGGGTAGCAGATTAGAAGACTGATCCTGCCTCAAGTGTAATAATGCTTTAGTCTGCATGAAGTCCTACTCATTTCATTGAGCTGGAATAAAGTACCACTCAAATTTGCTATGACAAAATTAAACCCATATGCTAAATTCATTAATTTTCTGCTCATTTTAAATCAGATACACAGTTGTAGTAGACCTGTCCCACAAGGGTCGTGAACCAGCTGACAGACCTGCTGGTAGACTCCTTTTCTTTCGAGTTTACCCTGACCCAAGTGGGGTCCAGCACTGCCCCTTCCCCAAACCTCAGCACACACCCATGCTGCATCTCTCTGCTCTAGAAATGGGGTCTCACAGTCCAACTGCTGAAGCCTTTGGGGCCAGTGCTCCTCTTGCAGATTGCCCAATATCTTTGGCATGTTTTTTTACTATAGCTCCAGGCTGTTCAGCGCAGTTATGGCAAAATTATTTTATAATTGAGAGTGCAAGAAATGTAATGAGCAATGCAAAATCAGAAGTCACTTGAATGTACTTTGTTCCTGTGATTTCTTCACTTCTCTTGGAAGTTCCTTGCGTTTAGGGAGCCAAGATGCTTCCTCTCTTCTGTTCCTTGCAAAGCTTCACCTTCACAGCTTGGCATCAGCCATTACTTTGAGGCTTTGCCTCCTGCTTCAATTTTTTGTCTCCTGTCATACTACTCTCTCTGTTTCTCTTCCTTCTCTTCCCTTTTCTTTTTTTTTTTTTTTTTTTTTTTTAATGTGGTGAGAGATTGTTTCATTTTGAACCGCCTCAGCCCTTGGTGAAAGGATCAAAGCTTCCCACTTTGCTCCGTCTCACTTTGCTCCTTTGCCTCCCCTCACTTTCGTTCCACCCTTCTGCTCTTTTGGAGTTCAGAAATGAAAAAAATGGTTTTGTCCTAAATGGAGCAATCTCTGCATAAGGAAATTCTCTTCAAATGGATGATTAGCAAAACTGAATGGCCCTCAAGTATTAATCCTATTCCAAGCATCAGAATTTCTTCTGTCACCACCTTTAGGTTTTAATTCAAAGTAAAAATAAATACAAATGAGACACTAATAAAATCTTAGTCTCTGAGTGGAACATTTGATCTGACATAAATGTAATATGAAACAGAATGCTTAAATTGCACATGGAAAGACACACTGAATCATCAGGCATATGACATTTTTAAACCCTGTGAATCTTTTCACCTGCATCTTTCCTGCATGTTTGTGCATCATTTACTGCTTCCCCCCCGCCCCCAGAGTATAGAGTGGGATAGAATATTTTACCAAAGAGGAATCTTAACAGAAAACATAACTGCATTTACATGGGATTTCCAGTAAGTATTCAGACATTCCTTGGCTAATAAACTTATTTACCACAAGTGGTAATGTGCAGGTGTGCATTCCTAAACAAGCAAACATCAGTTTAAAATGGGTTACACAAAACCTGTGAATAAAAGATAAATCTTGCATACTGTGAGCTTTCATATTGCTTTCTTTCATCGTTTTGTATATCTCTATGAGTGGAAAGACATTTAAATAAGAAATAATAAAGAAGCATTGCAATAAAGGAAACTCTGATACCAATGGCTCTTTTCCCACCTTATTGTGCCTGAGATAAAATATTATTCGAGAAGATGATCTAATACATACTCAGCCTTATTGGTGGTTGCTTGTCTGCTGTACCCAAACTGTATTTTGCATTTGTACTTTCTTCTGTTTGACTTTTTAAAAAGAGGTGGATGCTTTTTGATACTTATTTTTGGATGCCATCCGACTGGAGACCAAAGCGAAGCTCTGCATTTACCCAGCCCAAACATCACACCATGAGAAAGCCAGTGATGACATCTAACGCACAGAAGAGGCCACACTGCAGCAAGGATTTTGTGGAGGGGATAACAGGTTTCCACAGCTCTACCCTCTTTCTTTTGTTGGCTCAGCACTTCTGTCCTGGATATATCGGCTGCAATGCCATCTATCAGCAATGGTTCACTCTGTCACGCGCTTCACAAGGCGACTCAGGTTTGTAAAGCCTTAGCAGTCTCTTCACCAAATTGAACCAAACTTGGGATCCCTTGGGTGAGACTAGACTGATGCATATTGCCCCGCACTCCTGTTACCCTCCTTGAATCTATGAAAAGCTGTGCCAGAATCAGCATGGTGGTTGTGTAGCTCGTTTATGACTAACACATCTCTCCTATGTACAGCGCTAACCTGCACTCTAATGTCCCAATCTCAATAAAACCTGTGTGAACACAGAGGTTAGGTCTGGAGGAACCCAGTTTACACTGCAGCAAGGTGGGGCTCCCCGCAGGTCCCAGCGCGAAGCTGCCTTTGTGGCCCTCACTCCCAAGGTGGTTCTCTGATGGGAAGCACAGAGGCAGACATTCCAGGTGGCAGCATCTTCCACTTGTAATTCCATTTTCTCTTTGAGAACACGTAACATCCGGGGTTAATAGTGTGCATGAAAGTCAACAGGAAAGAAACTAAGGGATAAACTTATCACAGAGGGTAGTGAACAATCACAAACGTAGGTCTGCTTTCAGCCCCCATGCTGTATCACAGCTTGGCATTCTTTGATCACCAGTGGGAGATCTGACAAATGTTAAAGGAAACAAGGGGCAGGTTTTAAATGCTTGTGAGAGATTTCAGTTCTCTGGAACCTGTTTATCTAAACCAAAGCAAACATTATCTTCAGTGACTTGTGCCTGTGACTTATTTCCCATACACACCGTAGATTAGTAAAGCATGTTTTCAGATTTGTTGACATTTAATAAAAGCTAAACACTCCAGGGGAAAATAAATAGTTTTTATTCTGTAGCCATAGCTGCATTTCCTTTTGGTTGGAATCTTAGCTGGGTGCTCCTAGCATTTATATTCCATTAGAATCAAACACAGCCAAGAAAATGGAAATCAAGAAGCAGGTTTGTATCTGTATAAGGAGACCATCATTCTACGACATTTTCATGTGCATTAGGAGAAGAAAATATATTCCTATTAACTTTACTCATATTCAAGTCTTAAGGAAACCTGGCAAAAATATAGATTTGCATGAGTAATCAGAACAGTCATTTGGAGGTTTAGAAACTGAATCATTGACTTAATCCATATGTTTTATCTTGGATCTATGAAACATATCATGCTTGTTCTGAGATGAAAATAGAGCAGTTTGAAGAAAGTCAACTGGAAAAAATATAGCTATGTTAAACTTCAAACTACCTGGTAACAAAATATGAAACAAAATATGTGATGTTTATTAGCAACATTTGAAAGACAAGATATTTTTTGTGAGGTTATGCTAATGTTTTTCTCTTGAAATTTTATTTTATACTTCATAAAATATAACATAACCCATCGGATCGAGTTGTACAAAATTATCCATGGGAGGACATCTCCATGCAGGCATCACCATTCTACGTGTATTTGTATTCAGCATTGTAAGGACTTAAAAATATGACACCTAAGCAAACTGTAATACTCATTAGCAAGTCCTTCCACAGCTTTCAGGTTTGGCCAAACAGAAGTGTTAAAACACATTTTCACCTAAGACCATTTGAGTTGATCACTTAAATGGCATCAGGAGGCTTCAGACAGGGAAGGAAAGTATTGTAAAGTATGACTTAAAAATGTAAGATTTTATGAGCATTTAATACAGGAATATATACACACATGCAGATGCTTATATAAACTTTTCATATTTAGTGTTAATTTTGGAAACAACAAGTAGAAAATGTTTTCCCCTTTTTGTGATTTATAAGATTCATGTGCCAAATAATCATTAAAGTATTCATAGTGAACTGAAAATTTATTTTACAATTTACTTGAGCTACAGAGTTCCTAGTTTTACTTCTGGCTTTACCAAAGTTTGAGAACTTATCTCAGATTTGTGTCCTATTTTAATCATAAGTTTTTTTCATTTCCATTATCCTGTGATCTGCTGCAAACAACCACTCCACTTACTGCTGCTAAAATAGGCTCGCTGTTACATGAAAGGACAGTGCTAGTAGTGAACTGGATATGAAAGGTTTGTTCTAGTAATAAGAAAACCTTTTTCTCAGGACCACTTTTTCCTACTGTCTCATAGTGATGGAAAGATCAAACACTGTCTTAAACACAGTAGTTCTATACTTCGGCAACAAAATGCTACTTTATAATGTGGAAACAAAAAGAAAAAAAAAAGTTTGTTGTTCAACAGTCTCTCGGAAAATGATTTGGCTTCTTCTCTCATCTCTGTGTATAATGAACTCCAAATCTGTGCCCTATTACTTTGTAATTCTGCACACGTAGCCTCCCCCACACGTCTTCCCACCATCAGACATTTAAGTCCTAGGCTAATAGCAGATCCACAGTGTTAGCATTTGTTTCCCTGAGATTTGGAAAAAGCCTTTAAATAGATTTTTATTGGTTTTTAAGAACAAGGTTATTTTGTGTTAATAATGGGCATACATTAGGCTTTAGATAATTGCTTTATGTAAGGTAAAGTTTTGCCTTTCAGCTAAATAAACACTGTATGTGTTCACAGGTGTATTGTCCTCAAGGGCATTCTGCTTTTCGGGGTGGCAGCTGCTGCCAAGGTGTTGCTGATACAGCTCTGTGTATAATTTATTGGAAACAGGTGCTGGCTTATGATGAAGATAGACAGGAAACTAAAGCAGACAACATGTTTAACCACCATTTTAAAAGTTCAGGTTCAGAGAGACAATGTGTCTGAGATGTTTGGTTGATGTTGCCAGCGTCTTAGTGAGAGTTTACAAGCTCCCAGAGATCACCATAAGGAACAGATTGTCCAGGAACTGCAGGAATTGCATTCTAACGAGCATTGCATGCGATGGCGCCAGTGCTCATTGATTACACAAATCCTGTCATTTGTAACTAACAAAAGTTCTCAAATGTATTCCCGGGCGGATGTTAAAAATGACATTGAAATTAGGTTAATATCTAGAAGAACTCTCAGGCTGAGGGATGCTGGGTGGTATGTACCACTGTTAGGTACACATGCATAGTGGGACATTTGTACGTTTGCAGGATTCTACAATTTTCCTCCCATATTTTACTGTGTGAGGACTATAATGAATAACCAGTAAGCACCAATATGTCAAAGCAAAAGTAGAAACCTGATTCAAATTTACAGAGGACACTCCAGAAAAGAGTTCCTGTGCCACCAGTAACTGAGCCCAAACCTATAGGATGCATACGGCAGATGAGTGGGCTACTGTGTTATACGGGTGGCTGCTGCAGCCCATCAGCAAAGCACAGTAAGGGAGCAACAAAGCAGAGACGGGATCCAGTGCACGTGGGAATAGGTGGAAAGCCTTCTTTTGACCTCAGTGGGCTTTGGATTAGATCCCAGGGGAAAAAAATGAACTTCTTTATTTTCTGTGGCCAAGTTAAAACATTAAAGTTACTTAAACGTTGCCTTTTCCTCCCCCCACCTTACTTCCCTTTGCTTTTATTGTAGTTTTAAACAACATTTTTTAAATAAGAAACTTTCAATAGGAGTTCATGAGGATGTTTATTCATGGACAGCAGTTTGCATATTTTAGCAAGCAATCTCCAGTTCAATCTCTAGTCTCTATAAGATACATATGTAGTAAATATGCATACTAAATATTTTTAAAAGAACTTGTTAAAGTGTCTGCACAGTTCTTAAACCTCAAACCTTAAATATCTCAATGATTTACATTTTAAAAAAATACCCAAAGGCATTAGACCACATTATGGACTTAATAGCTTGCCAAATTTCATTTTTTTGGGAAATGTTTGAGCTATAATATATGAGTGTAAAAAGGCAACTGAAACAACAAAATTTGGTCAAGAAAATATTGACCCCAGGCTGAGACCTTGTATGCCAAAAATGTTGACAAAACTTTATCCCAACCCTAGCAGGCACGTCATGTTTAATATTGGCAGTATATGGAAAAAACTTCGGCAATTTAATGCTTCTATTAATTTGAAAAACTTTTATGCAGTGGGTATAAGCTTTTACATTACCATTCTTAATTTGTACCAGCCTTTCTTTTCTTTCTCAAAGGATAAATGATCTACAGTAGTGGGGAGGGAAGGGCATGGAGAGAAATACCCCAAACATATAAATCAATGAAGCCATTTGCTGTACCCCACCCAAACCCGCATACCTGAGTTGGAGTGATCACCCCTTCCATCTGATGGATAATTCCATTTTCATGTCGTTTACACTTCTGGATTATTTTTTCACATAATTTTTTCATAGGAAAGCAAATAGTTGAAATAAAAATAAATCTTTTTAAAGAAATACATGTAGAAAATCTTTATTTATAGTGAAACCTCTTCAAATAAATATTCCGTTAACAAACTTGTGTAAAGAATTATAATGTTTCATACCCTACCAAGTGACGAAATACAATGACACAAAACTAGTGGAGAAATGTGATGATTGATTATTAGACTCCTTAAGCAAATAAATGTGCACTAGTTAATGATAGTTCTTTGGGATGGAAGTTTCAACTGCATCAATGCTCCATAAGGATATAAACGAATGGCAGGAATCGACCATCTTTCTAATCTGCTTTGCATTTTAGAGGTCTACTCTCTACCAACAAATTATTCTGAGAAACGTGGTGATTTGAGCTCACACATTGTCATATACCAGGGATTGAACTACGGTGATCAAGTGCAAGTGCAGCATGGAACAAGGGGTGAACATGCCCTCCTAGGCTATGCTGCTTTCATGCCTTTTATAGTCGGAGGAAGGAATTGTGATGGAGCTGTGTGTCATGACAACATATGAACAAGCTATTCCCTGATGATTAAAGAATGAAGAAAAAAGGCCCTGCTTGATTTCTAAACAAACAAAACCAAACATGCCCCACAGGATCAACATTGTGGCAGCTGAGAAGGGGCAGGACAGCCCTTTTCCCAGCATTGGCTTCAATAATTTCAATATATGTATTCCCAGTTACACACCCAGGTTGCATTCTAGTCAGGTACTGAAAATAATAAAAACAGGAAAATGCAGACATTAAATATTTCATTAGGGCCAAGGACTGTTCAGCCTTCAGAAAAAGATTTGTGACCTGAAGCAGTGGGTGACTGCACTCAGCTGGAGGCGTACACTCAGCCTACACCATGATAACCCACACATCTGCATGGGCTTCCATAGGTGCTGCTGGAACCATATTCAGATGGTGTTAGTGGGGAGGGTTTGGTGTATGTCAGGTGGACTCCCTGCTTCTTGGTGTTATTATGATGGGTGACTCATTCAACATGGTTGAATAAATAGTTATAAACAATTCTAAACAAGCAATTACAAATTAAGAAATGACTGAATCTCACTTCCCAACAATCTCAGTAGACATCTGTGAAGATTTTGATAACTCTACTTTCAAAGTGGTATCCTCAACATATGTCATTTTCCAGTATTGTTGGACTTAAGAGTTTTGAATGAGGTATTTTATTTTGCATCAGGTTAGATGCATCTTATCAAAAATATAAAGTAATCAAAGTCAAAATAGAAAACTTCAGTTTTGACAAAGTAGAATGATTCAGCCAACCCAGTGTGAATTATTTTTCTCTGATATTATTCTTCATTGAACTTTTTGAAATTTTGGATCTTTGTTCCAGTTTGGAACCAAGCCATATTTCAAGGCCTTGCCTGAGATGGATCTCCTATGTTTGACAGAGCTCTAATTTGCATTGTTTTCTACTATGAACACAAAACCCCCAAAATGTATACAATTGTTCCCCTGCTTCACTCACTGAGCCTTGTCGAAAGTGAGCTCCACTCAAGCAATAACTGCAGCAAAATTGTGCTTTATACCCATCACTGGTATTTTCATATTAAAGACATGAAATCTGCATGCTCCCTGCACCCTTCTCATGCTACTGGTATGTAAAATTCAAAGCTTACCCATCTTCAGTCCTAGCAAAACAGCTGAAGGCAGTTATTTTTTCCTTCTTCCACCTCCTTTGTTTAACAGGAAGACAGTACATGTAAAAAGATAAAAATAAACAAAATCAGAAATAGTGAGTCTATTAAGGTATCACTGAGGCTATATAAAGTCAGGTGCAAAAGGTAAAACTTTCTGATTACTTTAGAGACGGACAGCGGAGTGTGGCAGAAATAGAGAAGGGTGACTTGAGTTGTCTCAGTGAAAATGTGCAATATCTTCCTCCTCCTCAGACCTGGTGGAATTCATGCCAACAGTCACAAAGCTTGACTGTGACAAATATCTGAAGGCGTTGCTGAAGAGTGAGAAAATAATTATGCCTGGAAATGAATGGAAAAATCAGTCACCCCTAGTCATACATTCAAAATCTGACAGCAGACAATGAGCAGGCTTTGGGCAGCACAAAGCAAGAGGTATGGACTTCAGACTTCCTGGAATTTAAATAAGGTTACTGAATAATACGTTTATCTTAGACATCATTCTTAATTTGCCCAATTCAAACCCTTTTGTTCCATTCCCTGCTACAGAAGCCAGGAGCATCTCTCAGAATCATGGGTGGCTTTTCACGATGTGTTAAGCACACGGGGAGTACTGGAAGGGTGCTTTGCTTCATGTATCAGCTAGTGCCATGCAGAAGGTAAATGGGAATGAACAAATGAGCAGTAGACAAAGAATAACAACCAGCCTCTTGGCTCCCTTCACAGGCACTGAAAACACAAAGGGATTTTTAATAATGTTAAGGGTGCCCTAAATAAATAATTTCATTCACCTTACTGGTAAACGTTAACATTGCCATTTCCCTTAAGGCGGTTCACGTATCTTAGACATGACTGCTTCTCATTTGTGGTTGAGATGAAATTTGCAAATAAACTATTTCAAAAACCTCTACTATATTTGTGACTGAATTCAGAAAAGGCATTCTGAAGAACAGAAGCAGAGGAGAAAATAAATGAAAAGATGCATTTCTAATTAAGACTCTAGTCCCTGTCAAGATTTACATATTTTAACAACTAAGACTTATGGAAAGGAAAATGCATTGCCATTCTCCATCATGATAGAAATACTGAAATCCACCTATTCACCTTCATATCTCTTCGTGGCCATGGAAATCATAAAATGCTGCCACTATATTTCAATAGCAAAAAAGTATTTTGCACTGTGCAGTGAAGTATGAACAATATTTACTTCTGGATTTGTATGTAACAGTAAGGAGCTACATGTTTGCAATAGTTCATTTGCCTTAACATGTCTGCAATGTGAAACTCGTGAATTATGCATATCACTGATTCCAGCAGTCTTAAAAAGCGATTAAAATTCTAAAGCTTATGTCTCTGGAAACATGTCTGTCTCTAGAAGACCTGCAGAAGAAGCTTAAATCTAAAGATGATTTCAGGAGATCAGATCTACTGGATTAAATGATTCTGCACCAAATTCAGTGATGGCATTAACAATGCAAATTTTTTTTTGCTTTACAACTGCTTATTCCTCAGCTCAGTTTACTTCTCAGTGCTTAAGATGCTCGAAGATGAATTCACATTTACACAGTGATGTTCCTTGCAATTTTAATGTCTTAATTCCAAGAATCCAAACATATGGCAATAATTTACTCTTTTGCATAATGACCGAAACACTCTTTTTTGTTTGGTTGGTTGGTTTGTTTGTTTGGTTTTTTGTTTTTTTTTTTTTCTCAGTAGAGGGTTAAAAATTTCTGTACTTTCCAAGGATATCTTACACATTAGACACAATCCTCCTAACGATTTTCTTAGGTCTTCCTTGTTGGCATTCTTGAATGTCAATATAAAAGTAACTTTGATTTTTTTGCTTCTTACCTAAAGCCATAGAAAGAAGTGCTTATAATATTTAAAGAGTGAAAATAATCTAGTACATACCAACTCAGTTTTGTGCTAAGAAGGGTGCACCATTCCATAGGTCCCAGTCCTTCTCGTCCATACAGAGCGCTTATTTATCTAGAAGTCAAAAACATCAGACTTTTCAGAAGATCAATCCAGATAAACACATTATGTTTTAAACACTTAGGATACTTGCTTTATGAGACAGAATAATGTGTTAGTAACATGACAGAATAAGTTGTCTAACTATGCAGCTAACACATATAGCATGGGAGAGGATGGAATTTTCTATATCATCCTTATCTTATTTTCTTGATGGAGGTTGAGCCATCTTTGCCAAAAGAAGATGGCAGCAGACAGTGGAAGAAGGCAACTAATTCATGATCCACCCGCCATTTAGGCAGATTTACCTCCGAGCCTTTCTCTTTCCATCATGATGGATATGTGAATGATTTTCTCTGCTTTTTTGTTCAGGTAGGAAGAATAAGACCAAGTACATCTGTTTTGTAGCAAATAAAGCATAAGTTTGTGGAATCAAGTCTTTGATGTTTTGAATCCAAGAATAGTGGAGCAGAAGGTGGTACAAGGATCTGGAGAGGTAGTGCTAACAGTTGGAGCTTCAGCATTTCTGACATACAGAAACATCACCAGCACAGCAGGCACTTGCAATTGTCTCAGACTGAGGACATGCCTAGGGAAGTTCAGAGCTGTACCGACTGCCTCGTGCTCTCAGTGGCTTAATATGATCCCTAGCTCTTGATTTGTGCTGACTCTATAAAGCTACTCACTTCTTGTCCTTATTAGTGGCTCAGATATTTCCTGGAAAAACTTACATCAATGTTCAGAACAGGTCCCTCCTGTCTGCTCTTTTTGGGCAGAGCCCACAGAGGTGGCAAAAGCTACTTTAAAACACCTCTCTGATGTCTTATCTGGAGATGCGGTCGGTCTTTTCTGGTTGATTCAGAAATAGCAAAGAGAGAACCAACCTGAAATTACACCAGGAGGAATAAAATTCTCCAGGGACTATTCTGCTGACAGATGTGTTTTGAAATACTGCAAGTTCTGGCTGTGTCCCATCACTCTCCAAAGCTAAAAAGAGCAGATGTCCTAAAGTGGCTAAGCAGCATGATGACTCCCCTATACCACAGGATCACCAGATGTCCTCTCCAGGCAGCTTAAAGATTGCTTCTCAGTGCTGGGCCAGAGGAAAGGTCTGGCACAGCTTTAGAAATTATTTTCCTCATAAGTGTATCCTGTGGTTTTTCTTTTCTCCAAAAACAGAGTCCTGTTTGAAAATAAAGCTCTTAAAATATACAGGCAGAAATGAGTGTGCAGCCTCCCTTTATTTCAACAATTTCCAGGGCTGGTCCTTCTGCAAAGCCAACAAAGTTGGTCCTTAAACTGGAAGGATCCAGTTTTCTCTTGGCTGTCTGACCCAAATGTCATTGATTCTAGCTAAAAGTGTAAAGACCTTGGAGGAAGGAAGACAACAATACCTCTAAGCAACACAGTACTGGAAAAAGAAAAGCGGGTGGGGAACAGGCCCCAAAGGGATCACAAAACAAAGTGAAAAAGAGTTGAGACAGAGAGACCTTAAGACGCTACCCTTGTGGGACAGGGAGAAACGGAGGAGAAACTTAGTTCATTCTCAACAGATGTTACTCTGAAAAACCCAAGAAGCTTTGCTGTACCCGGGCCCCTGGGCCTGGACCTTTCTGTTGGGTAGGCCGCTGCTGCCCCCTGCTCTGCAGCTGGGCTGACCCATGGCAGCACACACCACCAGGAAACCGGCTCAGTGGTTTTCTTTCCAAACACTGTCCTGTCACATCCATTGTCCCCACATGTCAAACATTAAGTATCGACCAAAAGCAACCTGTGAAAATAATGAAATCCATGAAACTGCAACCGATAAGACAAAAATGCAGCGCTAGCTCTGACTGCCCACAATTAAGTTTTCAAAGGCCCAACTGCTGACTGAAAATATTACCCACTCATCTTCTCCCAGTTTTGTTTGGAATGGATTTGACAATTAGGGGTGATATTCCTTTGTCAAAACAAGCCTTTTGTTAAGCGTTTAACAGGCGCTCTAGGGGCTCTGGCAAAGTGCTAACTTTTTGTACAGTTTATCTGGAGAAGAAACCTACATTTTATCAGATGATATTATAAACTGAGATGAGAAAATAATTTACTCTTGATTTTTCCTTTGGTTTCCTGGTTCAAGAAAATAGTGAATCTGCACATGGGATAAAGGGAATCTAAACAGGGAAAAATGCTTGAAAATTTAGATCAATACCAGAAAAAAGTTTTAAATATACAAAGTGAAATACATGTCTATATACACACCAGTATTTTGTTAATTGTATACAAATCTTACAACATTTACATACATTTCTGCATGCAAGATTCATATATGTGTCTTACAACAAAGTTCAAAGACACACGGTACAGCACCCCATGCTGACTGCTGAAGCAGGAAGAAGCTGGAGGCTAAAACTCCCCACGGCTCCCCAGGAGGCCCACCATACCACAGCATTTCTAAAGCACACTGTGCATACAAACCCAAGGCACGCAGACTTACAACTTTGGAGGGTAAATCTGTTTGTGACATGCACAGCCAGCATGACCCTTGTCACTCACTCGGTGCCTTCTGGATCCTCAGGTGCATGCTGTGCTTTGGCAACACCATGCAGCATTGCTTTCAAGCCAATATTTTTTCACAACATCCATTTCCTCAGAAACATTGAAAAATGGCTACTGCTCTGGAGCATAACAATTCTCAAAGCTAAAAAAAAAAAAAAAAAAAGAAAGAGAGCATTTCATGCAAGCAGGAAATTCCAATTGGCTTGACCCAAGGGACCCAATGACACCAATGGGAGCACCATCTGCTTTATGAGTGCAGCAAATGAGTGGCTGGTTCTGTCAAAAGGGGAACATGAGTAGGCTTGAAATCTTTATAGTGGATCAGAGTAACCAATTTTTCAATAAGTTAATTTAAAAACCTGTAATTACAGACTCATTTTGTGTTCAGTTTAAGCAAAATGTACTTGTAAATATGGTTCTGATACACAAGATCATCACAGAAACAGTATGACTGGTAGTGATGTGTTTTTCTTTAAGACAGCAGACATGTTCTTGGTGTAATAACAGGGTGACATGTATAAATACCCCATAGCTTAATTTCTGCATAAGATATAGAGGAGGTCAAAGTAACATTTTTTCCTCTCTGTGAATGGAGTTTGGATAGGCATCTGAATGAAAGAAAAACTTCCCAGCAATTAAAGACACTCTTTTTTCTTTTACTTTACTTGATCCACCCAAGAAGGAATACAGAAAAAAAAAAAAGTCTTAAAGTAGTTGTCACTTTGAAATTTTCCAGTGTTTTAATTAAGTTCCAGAGTCTGGCAAAATTTGTCAAACTTTCCCTTTGAAAATAAGGCAGGCTTAACCGTCAAGGCAGTTTCCCTATGTTGTTAATACAGCTCTAACCAAAAGTCCTGTTAAGTAGCGAGGTAAGGCTAGGTGTGCTTCACATCCTTTTGAAGTTGGTGGAAAGACTCCTATGGTCTTCAGTGGGCTTTGAGTCAAACTCATAATTCTAAATTTAGGCTCATTTATAATTGTCCCTTTTCCTCCACTAACTGCTCCATAATTAGCATTTTTTTTTTTTTGACTCAGAAGACACAGGGAGGAGTATTATACCCCTCTCATGTACATTCATGCTTAGTCCAGGAAAAACACCTTTTTACCACCTTTTCAGTAAGACTGTGTTTTCATTAGAAGAATGAGAAAAAGATCAGAGGCAAACAAAAGCTGAAACAGAGCTGCAGAGGGCACTTACTGGCTGATGCAAAAGGAGAGGACATAGACTGAGACAAAACAGATTAAGATGAAAGAGAACAGAAATGGTGGCATCAAGAAAAACAGGTCAAAATTCAGAATCTCATTTCCTTGGTTGGAACTATATTGAAGTCAACAGTCTTGCACCAGGTTTAAATTAGCATAAACAAGGGCAGAATCTGAGTAAGATTGAGACTGGAAGTCTAAACGGTTAGTCTAGCCCTAAACCGTGTCTTGTGAGGACTTTTAAGAACTAATCCCGCTTGGTTTTGACTGTCCTTATTTAGGAGTAAGAGCTGAGCCAAGAGCTGAGGAACTGGTGGACTTTGCAGAATCTAGCGGGAACGTTTTTGTGGGAATGGTTGCTATTCCCAGAGCTTTGCTTTCTTAACAAAAGGCCTCTTTTAAGAATAATACTTGAAAAGGACTGATATCCTAAGAGAAATTGCCATTAAATACTTGATCTTGTGTTTTCCTTTGATTCAACTTTAAAAGTGAGATCTGCATTCCACAATGTGAGAGCAATAGCGCAATCCAGGTTGGTAATGTGATTTGGGAATGCAAAGCTGCATATCAAGACTTCAGTTCTTGGCGGCAGACACATTATTACACCCAGTGTTCTGTATGAGGAAACAACTGAAATGGGTTTGGCATATAAGAGGTAAGAAAGCCCAAGTGACTAGAGATTCCATAGATAAACCTACATCTGTCTACGAAGGGAAAGCCTTTGGCATGCTAGATAATATTCGAGATTAATTAGCAGTTTGTTTAATAAAGCTGCAGCCAGACATCTTTAATCCAAACACCTTTGTAGAGCACATTTATATGCAGAGCTGTGGGCAATTACCAAAAGTATTATTCCATAATAAGAAAACAAAACTAATTTATGAAATAATATACATGTGTTAATATGTGAAAACAAAGAATAATATACACTTACATATAACATAAAAATAACTGTACTCGCCAGGCACTTTTGACAAGATCTCCTGGACACTTAAAAAGTACAATAAACATCTGTTTTATATCTGAGTGCCAAACCTTAAAAAAAAGTGTGCTCTTGTTAAAAGTCCAGGTCCTATTTTAACTAAATTACCAGGTGTTTATAAAATATCATTCTCTTGTGAAGCTACAGTAAACAGGAGAGATACAAAAACCAGTAAATTGAGAATGCAGGCTTCAGCTGTCAGGGTGTCATTGGTAAGCTTCAAACTGCTATGTTGGTATGCATTGGTGCAGTGACATAAGTATACTGACCATTTGAAGGAAAAGTAAATGAGTTTAGGAGACTAAGTAGAATTTCCAAACAACTCATGTTTAAACAAAGGAAAAAAAACGGACAATGGAAAAGGAAACAAAGAGGAGCTTGAATTGAGTGTGTCTTATGATCTTTACTGGAACGTACTAGAATAAATGCTCTGGGCTGTAAAATAACACCATTCGGCACAGAACGGATTAAATTCAATCAGAACATCTTTTCTGATCATTTGATTACATATGAGCAGTGTTTGTGATTATGTCTCTTTTTTTGGCAGAAAAAAACAAAACATAACACGATATTGCTGCATAACATGGAAAACCTTCTCTCGCTTGTATATATGTACGTACACATATACCAAATTAGACAGTGGTCTGTATAAATTAGCAATGAAAAAAATGTAGAAACACGATAAAGAAAGCTAAGGAAATATATGTTGCTAAGAACAATACGAAGGTTTTTCAGGACTATACTGTCTCCCCTGCAATTCCTTAAAATGGTATGAACACAATGCTGCTTTGCTTAAATCAACAGTGTTATTAATATCATAGATAAGACAGAAATTATATATATTGTATATAGACGCATGCAGACACACACACACTCTACTGTTTAGTATTTGAAGAGAAAAAAGATGATACATTCATATGACACTACGATAATAAACTCCCTTGCATCACATTGCCCAGGAAGTCACTGTTAAAATCCTTTCATTAGAGATGGATATTTTTGTATCAAAGAGCCCATGCACTATAAATCCAAAGGTTGCTAGAGAACAGTAGAAATATGCAATGTTGCCAAAAGCCAAAGAGAGGAAGCAGAATGATCACAGCAGTTACAGGTCAGTTAGCCTGGCATCAGTCCCAAGCAAAGTGGAAAAGCTGATAAGGGATTCAATTAGTATAAAATTAAAGGATGACAGTATAATTGGTGCCAGTCAAGACAGCTTTATGAAAAAATAAGTCTTGTCAAACAATTTGGTGAAGGTAACTACACAAATGTAAGACTTGTACAAGACATTTAACTTAGTACCTCTCTACAGCCTGATTAAAGCATTAGCACTGAGTAAAGCAGTTTATGGGAAGAGCAAATACCTGCACGTGGTAGCAAATGCCAGTTCCCTGCCTGATATTGCACTTGCTAACTGTCAGTCAGGCTAACCATTGTCAGGTGAAGCAAGAAGGAAAGGAGGCCAGAAACAGTCTATCACCAGGGGACCACGGCAAGAAAACAGCAAGAAACAGGAGTGGAATCCTGAAGGCAGTGGCAAAGCCCCACTAACTTCAATAGGGATAGTTTTTCAGATAAGGTTTGTAAAGAAACCAAAACTTAGGAAACTTCTGCAGAGTTCGTCTTCAAGTAGAACATGTATTATGTGACATGTACTTAAAATCTGAAGGGAGATCAGTGTCCTAAAATCTGAAGTTCAGTCCAGAGTAATGGACAGGTTCAACTCCATTACAGACACAGTGTTTGGGGGATTTGTGGCAAAATATGTAGACTGATTCCTTAAAGTTACAACAGGACATTGGAATTCTAGTGCATTCCAAGTCCTACTGATCAACTAAGTCTAGTCCCAACAGATTTTGTGTACGTACATCACAACACAGATGCTTTCATGTCTCGAGTCTCTTGGGAACACTCTATGTTTTGTCTGCTTTGTTTCTTAATGATTTGCAAACTTTTAAAACTTGGCTGTGTTGCTACTTTGCTTGTGGGTTTGAGAAAAGACAAGAATCCATAAACCTTTGATCCACATGCTACAAATGTACTAGGAGAAAAAGAAAAGAAAAGAAAACACAGTGCTGTCAACAGGAAGATATAATGGTTGGTTTGTATGAATGGGGATAATTAGTTCCAAGAAATGTGATATGGGAATTGTTTAGGTGTTTTTTTTCTTTTTTTTTTTCTGGAAAATATATTTCTTTGTAAGAACAATTTTTATGTGAAGTATTTTAGAGAACTTTTTATATCAGATTAAATCACAAAGATATTTTTTTCTGGTCTCACCACAAAACAAAGAAAGGATGTTGAGTTTCATGGTTAGCTGCAGGAAAGAAAATTAAAAAAAAATCATTAATGTTTTTATTAGCCATAGGTTTAATAATCTAAAAGATTATTAGATCTTTTATCAACTACATTTTAAAGTATCACATTTCAGAAAGTATGGGCTATGATTTTTGTACATCTCACTCTAAGGAGCTCAGCCTGCCAACAAGAGAAACAGAAAAGACACGCTCAGAGGCATCTCTATTTTAATAGAGAAGTTTACCCCACAGAACATGCTACTGTGCAGGAGACAGCTGCTTAACTGGCTGGTCCAGTGGAAGGGGCAGTAAGTGACTATCTGAGGATGGCAATTTCCCTTCATCTCATCTACATGGCTTTGAATTTAATCCTAAATGAAAGCTGGGCTTCTGGTCCAAGCCAGTTGTCTTGGCTCCCTCTATAGTCAAAGGAAAGAAATAGGCACTTGTGGATGGCAACTAATCTCATTAATACCAGCTGTCTGTCTTTGGTGGAGTGACACGTCTTGATCCTCAATGACTATAGATGGAACCTCGATGAGCAGCTTAGGCTGGAACTCAAACCTTCGACAGTCAACACCAGGTGAGACGAATTATAACGAGCGGTAAAACTGATACATGTATTTAAAGCCAAAGTACAACTGTGCCCATTAATTTAGTCACATGGGTCAGGTTTCAAAAATCCAGATAAGCACTTGAGATTTGACTCAAGCTTTATAGATATCCATTTCATATTTGAGTCCAATGTAGCTATAAACTGAAATGTGAGAACCTTATACATGTATTAGAGAGGAGTGTTATGAGCATCGCTAGCTGAGAGGGCAAAACGAGGGGGGTGCTTTATAGCTTTCCTTTGACTCAAGGGAGGCATGGAGCGAGCTTGCAGTTTGCATTTTGCCTACAGCCCTCTCCAAGAAAACGGGAGGATGGTTGTTCTCAGCTGTTCAGCTTTGGTGCAGGGTCTGTGCAAACTGTAATTTGAAAGTAATTGTGGTAATTGCTGTAACTACAAAAGTTAACACACACAAGCTTAATTTTGTTCACATAAAGCTGTGCCAGTAATGGCACCATTCATCATTTTCTGTTAAAACAGTAACAGGTGTTAATCTCCACCCAGCAATGGGTGCAACGCGAGTGAGCAATAAGCAAAGTGCCGAAAAAGAAAAACCACCGCCAAAGCTCTCCCTCACAGAAAAACAATTTCTAGTAATATCTTTGTAATTGGACTCAACTGAAGAGTGAAGAATTATTTGACATTTCAGTGACGGGGATTGTTAATGAACCCCATTTTTCTATTCCACGTTGATTAGCTTTCTGTAGGAAGATCCATTTTAGCTCTGTACAATGTAGGTTGGAGTAACAGACACCCAGCTGCTGTAACCGTGCCAGTCCTCCGACTTACAGAAAAGTAGTCTTTTTTTTTCTTTTCTCTTTTTTGATAGGCTGCTGAACTATTGCCAGGTTTTCAAACATAATGGAAATCAGTGCAGAGCAGAATTTAAATAGGACCTTAGCCGCAATTTTACTATATTTCTAGTTTTAACAGAAATCTTGTAAGATTTTTAAATGCCTTACACATCCTATCCTCCCAGGGTTCTGAATGTTATCTGTGAGATATCCTTGGCACTGTACTGCTGGGTCTTCTGCTCACTGCCATACAACGCTACCTTCCAGAGCAAGAGGATAGCCAAAATCTCCTGTGTGTTTCAATTGTGTAAACTTGTTCACTCAGTGGCATTCAATTTATCTACAGGGCTCGTTTTAAGCATGTAGCAAAACATTTCCCATTAAGTGTACCCACAATCAGACTGGTGTACTGCACATTGAGGTCACCCTACGTATCTGAGAGAGTTCGAAAGGTAACACCAGATGCATCTGCATGGTTTTGCCTAAGAAAATGAGGGCATTTGTGCTGCCCAATGCCCACACTTCCGTTGCCAAAGGCATACTTCTAACTGTGCACAGCCAAGAGCCATTTTGCTTCAGAATGCCACCTGGGGTCCTGACCTTGCCTGTCCTATGGCATGCACTGCAGTAGCATTTGGGAGAGGACAAAGCCGGGTGCACGCCCTGACTCTTGCTCCAGCTGATGAGGGTACTTACAGCCCTGCCTGGCGAAGCTGAGTCAGGTAAACGCAAGCACGGTATGTGCTGTCAGAAAGATGAGGTAAAAAGGTGGAAAGAGTTTTGTAGGTGGGAAGAAGCCTCAAGGTATAGCTGTTGGGTAGCTTCATGCTTCTGAGAATCTCATCCTAGAGGACTTGGGGGAAAAAAAAGAAGAGCATTATGAGAAAGACCAAAACAATTTTCCATAAACAATTCATCGTAAGTCAATCTCAAAGTACTTTACAATGGAAGACCTATCCTTCTCCCTCTTACAAAAGGGGAAAATGAGGCACAGAGAAAGGATATGAATATATGTATGTAGTATTGACTACATCTTTCAAATTTGAAAAGAATTCCTCCTAATATTGATGTTGAGCTTTCTAAAGATGATGAGAAATCAGAACTTCCAACTCAATAGCTATTCTGGAATCAAAAATAAATTATTGCAAGGCATGAAAATGAGCTGAAACATTAATATTTACATGAGATTGAAAGCTGCAAAACATTGTAGCTTACAGCCACTGAAATATTCAATTTTGAGTGTTCTTTGTCATTGTGTTAAGTTACAATGTCAAACATATATAATTAGTAATATGGTATAAAAATCAAATACAAGTAATTAAAATGCTGAAACATTTCTTATTGTGAAACATTTCTTTTTGTAATACATTTCTTACTAAAAAGAAATTAAAGGAACAGCCTAGGTTTTTCTCCATTGATATGTTTGTTTGTATAAGCACATTTCTGCAAAATACTTCAACTGTGAAACACTGATTTTTTTCATAGAAAAGGGTTCAGTTTAAACTTTGTCTTAAGTCTTGTGTGTGTTGATATTATATTGGGTGAGTTTTATGCTGTGGAATTACTGTCATGTCCAGTGACATCAGCATAGACCATGTCATTAATTTAGGGGTTCACCACTCAACCGCATGTTTAGCTTTCTGGGTTGAAGGGTTGGAGAAATTTATTCATGTTGCTAACAGGATGAATGGAGATTTAGGCTGTTGAAGCATAAGTGCTGTTTGGAAAAGATGTGCTATTTACATTATACACAAAACTATCTGATATACAAAGATATGAATGAATTACTGTGTATACATCTGATATAAATACATCACATTTAAATATTGTGTGCTCTATATGTGCTTGTCAAAATGAGATCTTGTAAGACAAAATTTTGGGTAATGATTGTACGCAAATGCTCTAACCAAACAGTGTGCTTTGAAGAACAGATTTTGGCTATTAACAGAGGAGCTACAATTTAACTGAAGCTGCTGAAGGACAAACTAAACCACATACTTGTTGTCAACAACTTCAGTGTCTGAAGACGCAGGCAGTGATACAGAAGCAGAAGGGAGAAAAGCAGCTGGCTCAAGCACAGCTGGCACTTCCAAAAACTCGCCAAAACTCCCCCTGATACGCACAAAGCTCCCGGTGCTGGAGAGGACTGAGAATTGAGGGCTAAAAGTTGGCAGCTACTTATCAGCAAACGAGTTAGGGACATAAGATAGCTAAGCATATAATTACATTTTCTTAATTCCCAAAATACAGATTGCTGGTGCACACAGCTCTCTTGGACAATCAGGATGGAAATGTGTGGACTTTCCAACTGCGTGATAAAAAAGCTGACATAGTCACAATGATGACATTAAAAAAAAAAACACAACCACAAATATGGCATATAGTTTGGGGAAAGACTGATGGAAAACATAAGACAGAAAAAAGAAAGCATTGAGGTGGAAACATATCTTTGGGGCATAGGTGAGTTAATAAATAAATCCAGTTCTATCAATTTGTATTAATGCATGACTCCTAGTCATACCTAGGGACTGTCTTCAACACACCTAGCGATACGATTTGACATATTATTAGCAATGAACCTATTGACATACAAAATACATGTCCTACATGTTTCAAATACCAAGACTTCTGTGTATTGAGAAATTGAGGCAGTTTTAAAATACCAGTTAAACACAACCTCTGTATAGCATTGCTTCTGGTCTGAAGTGATGCGGCTCCTTTGGTTTCAGTGAAGCCATGCCTGTGTGGAGCAGCTGGCATGTCTGATCTTCACGCATGGTCTCCCCTTGATTTCGCTGGATTTGGGATCAGCTGCAGAGGGCACATGTATTTGGATAATGGATCTGCCTCATTTGAAATTTCAGGCTTTGAGAAAGACCAGCAGCTAAGCAGTGCACCCGGAAACTTTAGCAGGAAATGAAACTTTTTGCAACACAGAGTAAAAAATGTGGATGGGTTATGTTTATAGGAATATAATTAGATGTTACAGATATTCCTTCACCTCTCTGGCTGATCCTTACAGATTAATCAATGAGTGAAGGCTTTCCCAAGTGACCCTGGTTTTGCTTTTTAAAAATTAATTTATTTATATTTAGAAAGAACTCTGAACTGTAAAATCAATCCACATGTTTCTTTTATCATAGTTCTTATTTAAAACCTGTTATCAATACTGGAGATTTTAAAAGGAGAACTAAAAAAGGATTTCTTTATTCTGTTTAAGAAAATCATTACATGCAAAAAATGTAAATCACAGAGATGGCCTTAGTGCTGACAAACGGAGAAAACCCAGGAAACTTAAATGTAAATTCCACATTCCTTGTCAAGAAAAGACACCCCCCCAAAAAAAATAAGAAGAAGGGGTTATTGCTCATTTTTTCCCAATACTCTATTAATATAAATGCTCATTTTTGAGGTAGGAGAAGGGTGAATTTAGAGTGGTAGCATATTCTGATATGCACTCAACTTTTAGCTTCATAATTATTTTTATTAAAGGAGTTTTAAAATACCTGTAATTTTAGCTGTTTATTTCACAATTTGCATATTTTTTCTTATGCCTTTCAACTGCTGAATTTATTCAGCCAATTTTTTTTTTTAATAATAAGTTTCTATGCACAGGTAGATTAAATAAAAGAAATTATGTGTGGGATGTTAGCTCTCATTATTCAAAATGTTTCTTTCCCTCTGGCTTTAGAGATAACTTTCCAAACATAAATTGCTTCAGTAATTAGTTTTCCTGAATATATTACATATTATTGCATAAATTTGTGGGGAGCATTTATTGTCTGAAACACAGAAAACATATACAGAGAGTCCTAGGACAAACAGAACTGTTTAATCCAACTTAAAGAAAGAAAAAAAAACAGCACTACAATAATTTTTTACAATGATGAAGCTTTTTTTACTTGCATATGTTTTAATGCTGTCCTTGTTTTCTATGGCCCTTTAAATCATCTTTAAATTAAAAAGAATTAAACATAAGTTGCATATTTCTTTATGCTGTTGTGGCTTAGCTCCTCAAATGTGGTAGTTTTAGTTCAACAACTACAACAGTACTGACTGTCCTTTATATGTCTTCAGACATAAACACATTTTTACTTCATTTCTCCTTTTACCATTTGCAGCTCTTCAGAGGACCTGAAACGCGTAAAATACAATAAAATTTTCTGCATTATACTCTGATTAATTTTCAAATTATTAATTATCAACTGCCCATGCCCTACACATGGAATCCAATTTTTTCTTTTTAATTCGATCTCTGCACCATTGTTTTTGATCGAGTGAATTTAAAACCTCGGGCAGCCATGTGCCACGCGGCTGGTTGCAACAGCATGCGAGAGCGCAGCTGCCCATAGGGCAGTAATGAGCTGCGCAGCCCCACATGGAAACTTTGTTCTACTTCAGTGCTGCAAAAAAAGAAACCAATAAATTGAGGTAGAATTACAGAGAATTTGGTGATACGAAGAAAGAGGAGGTCACTAGAGAAAGAAATTTGGGGTGGGAAATGGAGTAATATTGAGGACCTTTATTTAGTCTATTTGAGTCAAATGATGACCCCATAGAAAGGCATGGTAGTTCTTCCACAGCCTTCTCTGTGGCCTGGATTTCATCTTCTACAGCCCTGAATACCCTATAGCAAATATTTTCATCTGGGAGGAGAGAAAAGGAAAATACAAAGCAAGTATTCCTAGCATACACAGTGAACGGATTAACAGTGTTTAATCCTTCAGAATACTACAAAATCCTGTATTTTTATTTTTTAAAATAGTGCAATCATGTGTTGATACATGCAGCTAGGGCATTTCTTTCTTTTTTATTTTAAATATTGCATAATGACATCACTTAATGATGCATCACTTCTCAGGGATTTTGTGCAGAATCTTAGTGTTTACACTAACACTGTAATTTAAGAAAGTATCTTATGCAAAGCCTTGAATCTCCTAGGGTCTAGGAATGAAATGTAATGCTAATTTGATTTAGTAATTTGTTCTCTCTCCCCAGAAACGCACAATTACTGCTTTTGAAAGGCTTTTTTTTTTTTTTTTCCATCACGCCAGGACTAAATTGAAAGTTGAGTCGGCAGCAAAGCCCAGGCTGGGAACGTAGCAGACCTCTGCTACACAGCCTGTGACCAGCCAGAACATACAGTGCTGGGAGATTTATTTCTGAAAATGGAATGTTCATTGTCTCTTTTTTTTTTTTTTTCTCACAAAAAATGGAAACAAAATAAGTCTTCTTGAAATTCCATAATAATACTCTAAATGTGAAATGTGAGCTGAAAATAACGTGTGCCTCTGTGTGTCTAAAAGAGAGAGGGCTTGTAGCTGTCTGCGTGTCTGTTTGCAGGAAAGAAGGGGGAGGTTATGTGTGTGTGTGTGTACAGTAGTGCAGAAATAGTTCACCAAATGAGTGGTTTCCTGTCCTGACCTGTAGATTTTCTTTCTTCCATGAAAGGAAATGGAGATAATTGATCCGACTTCCATCAGCACATAAAGGAGATTGTCGGCAATTTGTTTTCTGCAGGGCTACTTAAATATATGGTGATGTAGCAAGCAGAAAAGATCACCCACAAATTCTGCAGCAATCACAGATACATGGTAGGCACACCCAGGGGACTGACACATTCTGTCATTTGCAAAGTATGACTTTCTTTTCTTTCTCTCTCTCTCCCTCTTTCCCCTCCTTTAAGGATACACGATGTCCCTCCAGGTTCTGCAGTCTGGGTTTGATTAAATAATTATAAACTTCAAGCAGCAGATCTATCATTTACATTCCTGAACATGCCAACATATGCCTTTTGTGGGGATGCCAACCAATACCAAAGCTTCTCTCATTATTGTCATTGAAAATACAGTGGTTCAATGTTTGTGCTATTTCCTGGATTTTGGCGATATAATGTTGCCCAGCAATTTGCTGTCAGTGCCAACAACACTAAAGAACTTCATAATAAATCCTTTCTATATTTACTCAGTCCACCACTGTGTCACTGAAATTAGCATTTTACAATCTTATGCTCCAAAGCACCCATTTTCTCTCTTTTAACTCCATGCTATTACGAATCCTAACAGAAAAGCCCATCAAAGCATGGTTTGCTTCAGCTTTTCTGTATAACGACTGCTGTCAGTCATGTTTGTTTTCTGAAAAGACATGGAGCTTGTAGCTTCGTGGTAGATGATAGTAAAGATAAACCAAACTAACAAACAAGACAGAGTGTTTAATTTAGAGATGTTACAAACAGATTGGCTTAAAATGTCAGATGCCACCACTTGATGCAAGCTGAAGTACAGAAGACAAAATTTACAAACAAAAATAGCCCAAAGTAACAGGACCAGATCCTGCTCTGAGGTTCAGATGGGCCAGCTCCGCTCATCTGAGTGACAGGCAGAGTGAAGAGAGAGGGTTTGACTCCACTGAATGAAAATATCATGCTAATGGAAGGAAATAATAATCAGTGCAGGGGCCTTAGCAAAGGACTGTTCTCAGGAATACTCCAGACAACTCTTCACGGGAACCATGGGACCACTGGGACTCAAATACTGTTGTATCGGGGTAGTTCAGCCCTTTGCTTAAAATGATGTGGAAGAGAATAAAACAGTGCCTTTTGCAGTGAAATCCGCAGAGGGGTGATCCTGTGAACCCTGAGTTTGGGGTCCTGTCCAGGTGGTCGATGTGGTGCCAAATTCTACTCATCTGTGGTCTTACCAACAGGTGGTGACACTGTGGGGTGTGCCCACTGGGAAAAGCAATGGATATGGTCCGAGCAGGGGAGCAGCTGGTATTAAAAAGGATTTTCTAGGAAAAGAAAGAACAGGTTTGACAGATAGGAGAGAGAGCAGAGGGAGATAGTTTTTGGTTCTGCAGTGAGAAAAGTGAAAGCAATGCTTTCTGGAAACAGGAGGATGACTGGAGAAGAAGAGGTTTGTGAAGAGACACACTGTTGGACCCGCACTAGTTTTATTTATTTCTTGCTGAAATAAATGGCAGTTGGAGTTTTCAACTAATAGGAAAAGCACCATTGCTATCCTCTCCTAACCCCCAAAAAGCACAAAATATGTTGCTGAATGTTCTGGCATAGAGCAAGTCCACCAAAAAAAACACCCTCATCCCCCAGAATGGAGTATTTTGGAAATGTGGATGTGTGCGCGCGTGGAGTCACGGGGCTGGGAAGGAAACCGCTCTGTAATCTTAGCCCTCGTGGCAAAAGCAGCTCCCACAACACTGTGTGATGTGGGCGCACGCAAGCTGAGTTACAAGCTTTCACAGACACAACCTATCGTTATGAAAATCTCTCAGCAGAAGTCACTTAACCCGTCTCGTCATGCCCACTTACGGTGGTACAAATGCCACGGGTGCACCAGCGAGAGCGTCAGGGCCACGGTGTAGACTCACGAGGACAGGGTGTGCTTTGTAGGATCGGTTCGAGCATTTTCATTAATCACAGGGCATTTTGAATAACAAGGACACTTGCAAGGGAAATAAGATACTGCACGGCAAGAAAGACTATCCAATTCACAAAATGAAAATGAGGGTTATTTGGCTCAGCAGCTCAGAGTGCCTACAGACCCCCCTTCTCCCAGTGTGAGACCCACGGGATTTGCAGCAGGCTATCAGCCACCAGAGGACACTCTTATTTCTCCAGGAAAGCGCTGTGGGCAGCACAGAAACACGAACAGGAGACTAAGCCGAGAGCCTCTTAAAGCCGAAAACCAACCTGATATTCAGGTCAGACCAAGAGCAATTTTGTAAACAACTTCCATAGCATAATCTACGTTTTGCTTTTCATGAGACAGGCTACAAAGCAGGATTTTCTTATATTGGGTTGTACACCCTTGGACTAAGCCACTATTAAGGTGTTTACTTAAGTGTGATAATGAGACAGGCACATTTGATTACACTGAGAAAATATTTCAGCCGGTTGAATTGTTAGGGCAGTAGCCTAGCTTTGTCTCTGGTTTGGAGTTTTGTCGTATTCATGCAGCAGTAGTGCTTTTCATAACCTTGTTTTAAGACCCCACAGGTGATGGAAGAGGGTGGAAAACATTAATAAACACAGAAAACAAAAACGCTCATGCAATTCTGTCTGCATAGATAGCTGGCTGTGTAGCTGTATATGTAGTTATCTATATGTCAAATGTCATACATGCATTAGGTGAAAACATGGGACCAGGTATACAGAAGTGCCCAGTTTATGCCTCTGCTGGGACCTCTTCCCTGGTAGAGGCATTCAAACTTCCAGAAGCTCTGGGAACTCAGCATATAGAACAGTAAAATGAAATGAAAAAGAATCCAAACAACAGAAACCACCCCATTTTTCTGTTTCTGATTTTTCTACTCTAGATGTATTGTTCACATTCTTTCCTGGTTTAAATCTGTTGAGTTGTGTGTCAGTGCTAAAATTTGCATGGAAAGGGATTTCTGTTACCATTATAAAACACATCAATCTCTGGAATAAAGAAATCTCTTCCTCATGCCACACCATCGCAGCTATATTCTGCTTACAGAAGGAGGTGTTGACTCTTTCCTGCAGGCACTGAGGACACACGTACAGAACAGTGGAATAGGGGCTCGTAAGTCTCGTCAGAAGTAACCGTGGTGAATGGGGTGGCACAGCTTCCAGCTCATCAGAGCAACTCCACGGAACTGAGCGATAAGCCTACATGTTTTATGAGTTTAAACAGTAAGCAGAGACTGATCCCTAATTCTCTAGACTTGTGGTGTGACCAGAAACCACCTCCTTTTCTGCTTCTGATTTTCCTCGGTAGTAAGGAAAACTGACCTACAAGAACAATATTTCACCAACAATTTCTTCTAAAAGTATTCTAATAAAAACATCCTGAAACTAGCATTCAGCTACTTCCTTTTATAAGTTCTTTTTTGTTCTGAGTTTTAAGATGGTGGTTTAAATCAGTGGGTTTAATCTTAAATTAAAGAGCACACAACAGAGTAAAAATTATTACTGAAAATAAAAAAAAGTTTTGCTGTCTAACTTATGATTAAATTAATAGCTCAATTATTTACTGTTATAGTAGTCCTTCCCTTAATTTGTCATTAAATGACAGGAAAAACATCTATTCTGGGCTTTAAAAATCTGAATATAAGCAACCGGAAAAAAAAAAAGTGGGCAACTTTTCAGAGCCTCTGAGATACTGGGGAATACAGCAGATATCAACATTGTTTTAGTTTATTTTGTCTGCTTCCATCTGTGCACACTGCGCTGTTGGTTTGTTGCGATGCTTGATTTGTTATTTTATACCTCTATGTATGAAGGTCACTTACTCTACTTGTGTTTTCACTTATGGGACCTCATTCGTTTCACAAACCACTGCTGCTAGGATGATAGAAAAGTCTGTTGAAAGATATGAAATCCCTATGATACAAAAGTGGCAGTGATTATTCTCACACTGTGACCACTGGGAGGAAGTTTCCCTGGGTTAATTTTGGACACCGTGCTCCTGGATTGACATCTTTTGTAGATTAGCAGCAATACAGGTTGCACTCTACCAAAAGAGCTTCGTTACCAGTGGGAAAATACACTTTTAAGTTAAGGGATTTCTCTTTCCATCACCTTTG
>NW_009647579.1:662769-691384 GCF_000708025.1 Charadrius vociferus
GCAATGGCACCAATAGACATTATCAAAAGCAAACATCAAAAAGAAGCAAAGGTACCAACAGACATTATCTTCAGTCCATTTCGGGCTTTGGGAATTTGATCTTTCTTATGCCATTCTCCACCACATAACATCCAGATGCCATGTTGTCACCATGTGCCCCTGGCTTTGTACAGCACGATCCTGATATGGAGTCCACTCACATAGCTCAGTTATGCGACCCAAGGACAGCTGGGCAGAAGAGTGTTGCCCGTTTCTTAACTACAATCCCTTCATGTATTTATCTTCAGTAAACTATGCGTAGTGTCAATTACTCTATCCCTGTTTTCCACTTCTACAGCCTCCTGAATCCCTGTTTTCGTGCTGCCCTATCGAACATGGTATGACTTTCTAGTCTGATTCTCCAAGTCTCTTCCTCCAAATAGCTCCTTTAGAAGCATAATCTCTAGATACAGTCTAAGAAGTGAATTAGGCAATGCTTATCGTAAAAATTTAGTCATCCTGTTAGAACTGTCTGTGTCTTACCTTGGATATTCATGGGCAGAAAATGAAGCATGTTCTTTCCACTTGCATCCCTGTCCTTAGCCATGTTAGTCAGCTCACATCTGAAGGTAGAGCAGAGGTGCATTTGATGCCCAGAACTCTGCCTTTCCAATTATTGTCTTGAGTACTTAGTGCTCTACTGTTGCTTTTTTTTTTAAAAAAAGGTATAAAATAAATGCAAGAGTAAACAGGACTGTTTTTTTCCTGGTGTCTAGCAAGAGTATGCTTTACGCTAGAAATTACTTCTGCTGTGATCATCATTAAATAATATTGCTGCAAGCAAAAAATTACATTGTGCAAACCAAACAAAACCAAAACAAGCCTATTCAATCCCTTACAGCTTTCTACAATGTTTTCTGCAAAATCATATACTCATGCTTCAAGAAAGTACTGTAAAAAATCAGGTTTGCTGGGTGGGTGAGGTCTTTACTGGTGCTGTGCCAGGCCATATATATGCGATTCTGCTGTGCTTGCTGGTTTCTGTACCAGGTAAACAGAAGAAAATGTATGTGGAAGGCAAGAGCAAATGGCATCCTACAAAATAATCAAGCTCCTTTCCATCATTAACCTTCTGAAAAAAGACAACTAGGTGTAAGAACAAGGCAGCAGTAAGTGAAAAAGAGCACAAAATATCAGGGATTAAAGACATCATGTGCAAAAATGTTTGTAGTCTCAGAGCTATTTGGGGACTTGGTCCTCTGATGGATGCAGTGCACAGTATTTGCAGGATTAAGTGGAGAAAAAAAAGTTATATTGCAATTCACTGATTTAGAGGAAAACATCTGTTTTACCACTTTGGGCCACATTTCCATTGATTTAACTGAAATATTAGTTTTATACCTTTATCTTTCAACTATGCCAGTGAGCATACCAGGATAGATTACAGACGTGTCACTGTGTAGCCTCAACCCTCTGTAAGGCACGCAGGGCTGCAATAAAGTAGTAGGTGTGGGTTCCCTCACCACATGGCTCTGGAAAACGTTTTCTTCTGGGCCCACCTAATCCGATGGAAGAGTCTACTACCTTCAAGTACTCGTGGTCACTTGGCTGTTAGCGCTCGTGGTACACTTTAACAAGAGCTTTCTAACCTGTTCCTGCCTGTTTGGGATGAATTTTCAAAGACCTACTACATAAACTATTTCAATGAACCCGGCTCATTTTAGGACTATAAAAACTACAATGCTGAAACAGTGCTTAGCTCTTAAAATCACCTTAAAGTCACCTGAGACTCCAGCAATAAGTGTCTTGCACAGAAGCGCCTGGGGAGTATTTGTCTGCACAGCCCATCCACCATGGCCTGCAGTAGCTTCTCGACACCCACTGGAAAACCCAAGAAGTAAGGTAAAAAACGAACATCATTAAGAAAGCAGGTGATTGATGACCAAAGACCTATCTCGCCATGACTGCAGAGAGTTTATTAAATGCATGTCCAGGATCTCTTCAGAAATGGCTTGCATACCATCGTAGAAGAGCTATTTTTTAAACAAAGCACAGCTCCCAAATGCACAGCCCTGCCAGCCTGGTGGGGAGGGAAAAATTTCCCCCTAACTCCAAACGGGGAGGCTGGTTTATGCCACAGCTGAAAGCACCGGTCAGGCCCTGGGGAGTCTCATGTGCCTGACTCCTTTGCTGGCAGTGACCAATCTCCTCAGTACTACTGGGTACAGCCAGCAAACCCCAAAATGTTTCTGAGAAGCCACATAAGTCATGAAGGCCCCCACAGGTGACCAGTGTAAGCACCATCTGCCCATGACCTTGGAGGCGAGCAGGGTGCAATGAAATGCATTTCAGCAAGAAGGAGCTGAGACCTGACCCTGCACTAGCCCGGTTGGTGAGGAGGAAGAGGCACCGCTCTCCAACAGGCAGGCATGTAGGTAGGCAGGGCTGAAACACGGTGTGTTCCAGTAATTTGGGATGACAGGGGAGACATTGCAGGTTATTACATCTAGTGCACATTGGAGCTTTGTTTTGTCTAACTCGTGCGATATTCTGGGGCTCAGCGCTCTCGCCCCAAACTCTGGGAGGAAGCATGGGGGGGGGATGTGAAGAAAAGGTAGCAAGAAGGAACAAAACCACTACTATACTCACACTGGCCCAACACAGGCCACATTTGGGACTGATTTAGAAAACTATTTGGCAGCATCTGTGGAAAAATGGAAGATCAAATGACACCTTTCTCTAATCTCAGTAATTTCTACAAGTTAAATGTGAAGCACCCCAATCAGCCACAGTGATAACCGTTCTACTGTTGAGTTTGTATTGTCTCCATTTGATGTTTATGCATATGGTTGTATACATCCATATCTAATGTTTGTCCATTGGTAGGGCCTCAAAAATTTCACTGTGGATATGAAAATCCCGTTTAGAAAAGGTGAGCCTATAGCAATAGATGGGCCATTTTAGTTGCTTCTGGAGGTCCATTAGTGCTAGTTCATGGCACCACTCTCTCCCCATAAGCACTTGAAAAATAATTGGGATAGAAAAGGGATATCAGACTTAACACCTGAGTTAGAGGTAAAGCATCACTAAGCTCTTTGGTAGGACTGAGCAGAAGAACATGAACAGAAGACAGACAGATCCTTGGGACCATTCCTCAAAGACCATTCCTTCACTCCTGCTGTGATGACTTTAAGTGAGTATATATTCTCTGAGACAGTTGTTCTGATATTGAAAGAACACAGGACATAAAGGTATTACTATCCCAATACAGGGCAGTGCTTCAGCCTGTGTGTTTTTATTAGAGCTGAGAGAGTTTAAGAAAAGAGCCCTGTAACGTGCATGTCCCCCTGGTGAGTTTATGCATGCTCTCACAGCTCTAATAAAAACATACGATGAAGGTGAATTAGGGCAGACGACTGCTTCTGTCAACACTGAGCAAACAGCATCTTTAAGGTTTATGTGTGACTTAGAATTCAAGAATGCAGACTTTGTTTTTCATTGATGGGCTTGTTAAAGAAAATACTTTGATAGTTCCAGAGGAAAAAGAAATTATATAGATATGTGAAGAGATTAAAGCAAAGAAAGAACCTTGACATCAGACGGGAGCTTGTTTGATTAGGTCACCCTATAGACTAGAAATAATTAAAAATAAAGAAGACAGATGGAGGATGTCAGGTGCTTAAAACAACATCTCGAGTCTACCAGTGCTTGTGTTCGTGCGAGCCAAGACTTCAGGCTTCACAGATGTCGAACGTGTCTTTTGGCTGAGGATCTCAGGAGGATGGGGAGAGGCACCAGAATTTAGCGTGAGCAGAATGGAGATTGTGCAAGTCTGACAGCAATGAAGAACATTTGCCACTATTAGCAAGCAGAGAAGGAGCTTTCCTGTCACTGTGCTGGGGCAGGCAGACAAGCTTGCCTCTAGTCTGGTTCCCTATCTTTTGCTCCTCACCTGCTGCTGATTGCTCAGTCTGCCTTTGAATTAATGAAGTGGGTATTTGCCTTAAGGACCAACTTGTTGGAGTCCCAGGGGAACTGCTCCCGCCTGCCTGGTGGCTGCAGCGGCAATGCCAGCAGCCTGGCAGGTGGTGGCAGATCAAAACGAAAAACTCCCACAGAGCTTCTGGGGATTTCCTCACTAATATGCTGATACATACATTAGTTGACTGACTGACACTGACTAAATATTTGTCCTTTACTGCTATGTTTGGCCATGATTTTATAGCAACTTTGGTGGTTTGTGACTTAGCCCACTTTATGCATGAGCTCCTTTGACTTTTGCTTGCTGCCCATCTGCTAATCACCACTGGAGGATTAGAAGGGTTGACATCAGGCCATTTCACCTGAGTTTTCTCTTTCTCAGTGAGAAACGAATGAGTTTTCACCCCCCACCTAAGTGCTGCAGTCAATAATAGAACATTAATGGACTTTGACAGAAACTAAGAAAGTCTATGCTCATATATTTACCTTGCACACCGCTATATATTAGTCCAGAAGCAGGAAGGAGTTCTCAGTGTCTGGACATCTCTCCAGAAGGTATTTGCATGTTTGCTAAGTTCCCACTGAACAGGGAAGCCTGGAAATGGCACAGATAAGCTACTGTTTCCCAGCCAGCACGAGGTTCAGCTGCAGCCAGAGCCTCAGCTTGCTCCATAAAAGACCAAGACAGATCAAGACTGTTAGAGGGAAAGAAACCAGAAATATCTGCCTTTTCACTGTAGTCACTTGGAAGCTTGACGCTTAACCAGGAGAGACAAACAGGTAGCACGACTCTTCAGGTGATCCTGGAAATACACATTATTTAAGTATCTTCCCCAATCTGATATGATTTAGAGCAGATACCACTTGTCCTACTATATAAAGTGAAATAGGTAACTTCCTTTTTTGTAAAAGTCAGCTTCATAGGATCATGCAAGGTATTTAACTGCAGTGATAAATACATATGGTCTAGGAATTCAATTATATTTAAGTTCTTCTCTAATAAAGCTAGAACAGCTGGCTGCCAGATCCTTGGAGTGCTTCAACTCTGTCAGGAGCATCCAGCATATTTTAAAACCATCTCTTGACCCTACAGAGGAGGTCAATGTTTCTCCTGGCAGCCCACTAGTTATTTTTTAAGTGTCTTGATTTTTTTCTGTGGCGTAATGCAATTTTACTCATTATCACTACAGATGTCAGACCAAGACTAGCAAGATTACAGCAGTAGCTGGACCATATGGTTGAGTCATATGAATAATAATCATAAATCCTTTTTGACATTGGCCCATTATTACATCCTGATCATGTCCCCTTGGAATCTCTTGTTTGGTGTAATGTTTAAGTCATTATAAGGTATCTCTGGAGGCCTAGATTTATAGAGATCTCTATTGGAGAAACACAGTATTAGCAGTGTGTTTATACAAACATAAAACACATGAATATTACACACCAATATATCTACATGTAATGTTTATGGAGACCTACAGGAGAAGCAATTAATGATTGGCAGTCACTAAAAGAAATATTTCTGATGACATCTTAAGATCACAGTGTTAAGTTAGAACGGCAGAAATGTTGCCTGAGCTGACATTGTTAAAAAAAAAGAGAACAAAGTATATGCATACAAAGTGGAAAAGAGACAGTCTTTAGAGTTTTAAACAGTAACATTTTTCGAGCTTTTACATTTTAGTTTGGGAGAAAGAAGGGTGGAACTAGCTGTGAAGGTAGAATGAGAGTAAGGTTCTTCACATGTCAATAAATGTTTGCTCTTTTCGAAAGGATTTTACAATTAGAGGCTACAAATTTCTTGGCCATCTGCAGCAGGCAGCAGTGATGAAGTCACAAAATCCCTGGGCATGAGAAATCCAAATTATGGGGAGGTTTTGATCCAGATTTGAATACTGATGCTCACTCACTGTATCTATAACGACCTGACAAAATATACTAAATCAAAACCCTTGGGGTTTTAAAAAACACTCAATCTAAGTATCATAATTACCAAACTCAAGTCACAGTAATGTGACAAATCCCGAGCAGCTTTCCCAAGGATGAATTTTTGTGGCTGGAGTCCATGCTACAACTACAGTGAAAAGGAGCTCATTTAATACTAGTGTTAGAGCAGCCTCCAGCAAACCCCTCTCAGGTGTAACAGGGATATCCTAAATCTGAGCCTTCGGGATTAAGAAAGAAAGGCTCTCTGCTGAGATTCCGTGTAGTGGGCAGTCCAAATATTTACAGGCTAAAACCTGCAACACAAATATGTTAACTGAGCATCATTGGCTAGCACCGTTGACTAAAACGTGTTGAAAATTACTTCATTTTTGGTAAAAGATATTTCCTCAATCATGGCAGGTTTCTTGCTACCAATGCCGACCACCCAGCTGTCCCTTCTGGATCTGAAAACCCATGATAGGTTCTGAGCTGGTCTCACCCGATGTCTGGGATGGTACACAGCTGTACCAGCCAGCCCTTGGAGGTACACCCTGTTTGTTCTCCCTCCCGTTGTCTCTCTCCCTTCTCTTTTGCCCTGCTTTTCTGCTCCTGTTCTGTTTTTGAAGAAAGGGAGTGTTTACAGGAAATTTGTATTGTTCCAAAACAATACAAATACAAACAATATAAGTCCCTTCGTTTTGCAGCGACTCCCCCTTTCTTCGCTTACGCCGCTGTGCTAAGCGTGCCAGCAGGCAGCTGGAGCATTCGTTTATTTTAGGCTGTGTCTCAAGCGCCTGTTACACCAAGTTTTCAAGAGAGAGCCGTGGCTAAACCCTCGGCTGCCTCCCAGCACAGCCGTGTGCCGCCTGCGCTCAACACCCCACTGCATTGGTCCCGCACAGCATGTGGGGAAGGACTGCACAAACGGGTGCCATCCGTCCCGCAGACGAAGCCCGGTGAGGTGGTAGCCTCACCAGAGGGAGAGGTAGCCTACATCTTGGTTTGCAAAGGGTTTATTTGGAAAGGACCCCTTTTTTTATTCCAAGTACAAAAGTGATAAACAGAATAAAATGAATCTAAACACTAAAATATAATAAAAGTCAGCCTCCAGGCCTGGCCAGCTGTCCTGACCTTAACTGGAAGACAAACCAACTTGGTACAGCTGTGATCATTAAACACACCAAGGCAGAGACTGAATACTTGAAATGATACAACATATTTGTGTTGAAAACAACAGTCCTGCTCTTGAATTAAGTGCAAGAGTGTTATGGTCTTTTTCCTTTCTTTCTTTTTTTTTTTTTTTTTTTTTTTTTAATGGAATATTTTTTTTTTTTGGAAAGAAGAGCTCCAGAGAACAGATATTTTTAGCTATTTAATGGAATACTTCTTATTATTGGGAACTGATTCCCAAGAGTCAGCATGCTCCATTTTTGTTTCTCGCAAATAAGTGAAATATTTTGGTATTTGCCAATTAACAGGGTTTTTGAAACCGCTTCCTATTTGCAGAAATGAAGCAGATTGCGATATACAGAAGTTATCCAAGAGGATACTTTAGACAGACGCACCAGAGATGACATCTCTCTTGTCATCAGTAAAAATGATACAGAGCATATTGCTAAGTTATTCAGCAATTTCCAAAGAATCCTCTTTAATGCACAATAAGAAACAGATCTTGGTCGTCTTTTCATGGATGTCAGACTTAAACAAAAACACAGAATGCACTTGCAGCCATTGGTGTGAAAGGGTACTTTCAAGTGCGGGCCCTATTAACTGAAACATTCTGCTATAAGATATCAAAAGACTGCCTATTTGCCACAAACTGCGCAAAGTTATACTCATTTTTCTTAGTGGCAGTAAGTGGTTTTAATGCAAGTAATGGAATTTAAAACCAGAAAGTCCTTATTACAATTCAGAGTGCCCTTTGTCCTTTGATAATGAACACCATATTAGTGTCTTGAAGAAAAACCAAAACCTTAAAACAGGATATGTTGTTTCAGCATTTTGAACTAAGTGACCAAAACTTTACTACTGGAAGTTGATTGCATTTAATTGCATATAGACAAAAATCTAAAAACGAGTTCCAAACTCTCAATTGCGCCAGCAATAAGAATAAAATGAGGATGGACTAGCATATTATAAATTGGAAAAATATGCCAGAAAGGGATAACCTTTGTGAAAAAAAGTCACGTGTGATATTTGGTATAAAGCACTCGCATTTGCTGTGCTAGAAAAAGACAAGAAAGAAAGGGAGGAAAAGGCAAGACAAGGGAAAGCAGGAGCGTGCATTACATGAAATTCATCCCAAAAGGCTGCTGGAACCAAATGTATTGCAATTTTAATTACTCTTACCATAAAACTCCCTTGGTTAAAAAATGGAAGTAAAATCTTGAACTTAAAAAACATTTCAGCTACAAATGCAGAATGGGGATATTCCATTTTTGGCATGGGTAAAATTGACTATCATACTAAAACAGAACAGTATTTATTTATACAACATGTATAGTGTTTTTTTTAAAAAAGAAACCATTATCATCTAAACCATAATGTTTAAAGCATATTTCCCAAGTAAACAAGCTCTGTGATGCAGAAAAAAGAAGGGTAACAAATTGTCCTTCCCAGCAAATCAATGAATGAGGAGTACTCCTTACATCAGAAATTTCAGTTAAATTATGTTTCTATTTGCAGTTCATTGAGATCAGATATGCCTGGTCCTTCTCCATGTATATATATGGCTTATGAGATTTCAGTCAAATATTCATTCTCCATAAACTTGCTTGATAAAATCTCAGAAGTTTGGATGAAGGTTTTTTGAGAAAAATATTCTGAAATGAACAAATATTCACTGGGATTTTTTTTAACCTCAGAATATTTTGAAATTTAATTTATAACACAATTTTTTCAGGCAGAGATTTGTGTAATGCTCCTTTCTTCATTTTTAGTTTCTGGCAGGTCAGTAGAAGTACCTAGTGTACAAAACTACTGATGCCTAACATGACACAAAGTAATCATGATTGCTTGCTCCTCCTTAGCTCCTTAGCACGGACTGAAATAAATACGTTGTAAGTGTCAAGAATGAAAAGAAAGACATGAACCTGAATTCCACTAATCTCTTCAGAAGTCTTTGGACTACTTTTGGTCCACAAAAGATGACAAAGTGGAGCAAGTCCATTACCTGCTGCTGTGGACTCCTTAAAAGTAGTCCAAAGACTTCAGAGCTGTTGTGGGCTCTTTAACTTTTTGAGCACAGCTCTGTTGAGTTTAGGACCATCATTAACCTCTCAGCATTGCTCTGCTCTGGGCCATACAGACACACCAGTCACTATGGAGTTTCTTCTGGTGACATACAGTGCTGTCAGGGGTGGTTAAGATATACCCACTGTGAATAAAAAGAAGAGAGAAGAGGTTTTTAATCAGATGAGCCCATCTCCTACATTGAAAATGAACAAATCATTCTTACTACATTATCAGATTACTATTATTGATGTAACACAAATTAGTGAGGAGGAAAACTGGCTTATAACAGCAAATATGTTGCAAATTTATAGATATGTCTAAAGATTGAGAACACATTTTACAATTGTAGAATAAAAATGCTGGGGAAACTTCTTTTCCCCAGAATTTTGGTTTTGTGTAAAATTTCAAAAGTGCTGTGTTCTTATTTCAGAATGAGTTAATATTTCTTAAGAATTGGGCGTTCTGAATACTAAGCATTTTTTAAAAAAAATTGGAAACTGTGAATACTGATTAGCTTAAGAAATGGAAAATGTGAATAGTGACCAACTCAAACTAGTTTCAGATTAAAAGTCTGAGGTAGGATTATTCTTGAAAGTATATTCTCCTTTATTTTGTCTACTTCACTTAAAAATCAGACAAGTAAAAGGCTATTCAGTCCATCTATTTCCAGATTACTGCGGTGTTGCACCATCTCACCAAATGGAGAAACTTCCCCTCACTTTATTTCTTACTGCTCTCCTGATTGAATTCTTCCCCAAAACATCTGTCTCCCAAAAAGCTGTCTACCAAAGGCTGCCAGAGGTGCACAGAGCGATTGGGATGAAGCTGAAATCCCACTGCAGCACACAAAAGCTCCTCACAGAGAGTGTTGCCGTGGTCTTTGCCGCTGTTTTCTAAAGGACTAAAGGTGCTAAGGAGAAACAGAGTGATTTTGGGAACCAAATTCTATGAAGTTGTGATGAAGTCTCATTTGAATGCTCTCCAGATTGTATTTAAGTTTTCCCAAAGCAATCCCTGCTGTGGAGGATGACAGTTATGGGGAATAAATGTCACAGTTCCCTCAGGTTATCTGCGTGACATTCCCCTGCTTGACCGCCGGGAGTTAAATCAAAGGAGGCTGCTGAGGCAGAAACCAAGTGAACACACACATACACAAAAAATTGAAAAAAAAAAAAAAAAAAAAAAGGAAAGAAAAAAAGAAAACAAGCAAGAAGTTGGAGGGTCCAAGGTAATAGTGGTGCCCTGTGGGCCAGTCAGGTTTACCCATCAAAGAGCGTAAACTTTGCATGAGAGGTGGATCAAAACCTTACACGTTTCTGGCTCCAAGGGAGGAGAGCGGTGGCAGAGGTGTAAGCAAGGCAAAGGGCGCCCTGGGGAAGCGCAGGCAGGAGGTGCAGGCAGCAAAGCAGCTCCCCCAAGCCAAAGGAGATGGCTGGGGCCACCTGCCTGCACCAGGTGAGAGTCTGAGGTGAGGACCAAAACAGGAGAAAGGACTCCTTTTCCTGTCGGGCTCCTGCCCATGGAAGGCAGATGCCGCTGTGGTTTGAGGACACTCTCTCTAAGTGACTTTAACCAGTTGCTGCCATGGCTGCCAGAGGAAAACCTGCTTGGAGGTGAACCTTCTGCATAAATGTGAATAGTAAATTATGGGTGACAATCTGGAAAAAATGGACATAAGAGTAAGGAGCAAGAAGCCAAGCTATTGCATCAGCTATAACCCCAGCAATGAGAAGAGAATTGGATGCAGCTTGCCATGTAATGCCCAAAGCTGTTATATATTTAAGGAAATGATATTTACTGGAAGATAACATTCTTCTACCACCATCTGGATTACTGAAAATAACATGTAAGTCTCTAAAGATTTACAATTAAGTGATAAAGCAATGCTTTTCCATGAATTACAGGGTGTCTTTGATTCCCCCAGCAATATTATGCCATCTTACTGTGACAAGATTTTTAAGTGCTCGTATAATTTTCATTATTATTCTTAACGAAGGATGTGTACAAGCTCTCAGAAAAGTACAGTATGTATGAGCAGTGGACGATACTATTGCCTGGAGGAACTAATATTTCTTTAATAGCAGTTGAAATATTTATTGCTAATCAGCTATATATGGCTTTATACTAACTTGAAAGACAAGCCAACTTTGCACAGACACCACTAAAGGTACGAGACAGCTTTCCTGTCATCAGCAAAATGATATACAGCAAACTATTGAATAATTCAACTAGAAATGCTCAGAGATCACCTTTACAAAATATGAAACAGAACCCCGAGTCTTTCTTTGATGTTAAGATTTTGCAGAGCAACAATAATGCGCTCTGGATGAAGAAGGACATCGCTTTGATAAAATATACGATATTCAGTCCTACATACCTTTTTAGCCATGTAACACTGCATTCTCTTTACAAGACTATTTTTTTTAGTACTATAGACACTTCAGAAGAGTAAAAATGTGATGTGTAATAAAGCTGTGACACACAGAAGAGTAGTAAAAGACTAGTCTATATTTCCTGGCCCCAGCCAACTGACAGGGTTAAAAAGGTTAATACCCTGACACAGGACACCAGCGGCTACTGTTATATGGGGAAATCTTTTATTTTTTATGTTACTTGTCATAAGAAAAGGCAAAGAATATCTTAAAGCTCTTTAAATCAAGCCAAGCATCCTCAAACAGGCAACTCAAAAAAGATCCAGATCTAACGCAATTACTATTTATTTTTCTGTGTAGTTTAGAGCTCAGTGCTGCTTGAAAGTAATCTTCTAAAACCACTATAAGACATTCTTGGACATTATGTACGACAGCAACATGTTGGACTTCTGCCTTTCTGTTTACAGAGTTTTAGATAGTGGATTTGGTTTCATGCACACCCTGTTTGAAGAATATAATTATTTGCATATTCATTTTTTTTACTTTTTAATTACAGAAAAAGTTGCAGAAAAAATATTTTTTTAAAAGCTTATATTTAATTTAATAACAAATAATAAAAATAAATATTTCTTTATATTTATGGTCCTAACTTCCATTTAATTCCATGGGATTTAGGTGCATGAATAATTTCAAAAATCTTGAAGGGACTTACAGCTAATTAAGCATAAAACCTGAAAATTATTTCCACAGAAAGTAGCTTTACAACTTTCTCTTTTTTCAAAATTATGTAATAATAACTTTGCGTAAAGTTTGAAAGGTGTTAGTTACTGCGATTTGCTATTTGTAAGGAATATTTGGGGACATTTTCACTGGAAGGTATGAGCGTTTGGCTTCAGAGACACAGCATTTACAAGAATTCTTTTTCAAAGAAAAATTCCAGCCATTGGTCTGGTAACGATACAGCCTTTATCTCAAAAAAACAGACTAAGGATATTTATGCTTGAGGAAAAGACCTGCCTGTGTAAAAGAATGTTCAGTTTTTCTGCATTCACATTTATAGGATCTCTTGCAAGATACTCTGGAATATATTATTGGAGCTGGAAATAGAGCCATCAGAGCTGAGCTTGCTTAACCCCTCCTCGCTGCAGAAACATCGGTTACTATTAAATCCACTCACAGAGCTCTAGAAAGGGCTTTTTAAAATGTTGTTGTTGTGCTTCGTTTGTTTTGTTTTTTGTTTGTTTGTGTTTTTTTTTAAATCAATCTCAAGGTATCTGCATTATCTGAAGAGAAACATTTACATTTGGACAGTGTTTTATAGAAGATACTTTTAACTTCTAATTCAGGGCTCTATTTACAAGGGGAAATCTTTTGTCTCTCACATGCTAAGATGATACGAAGTTCTAACGTGTTCTTGCACATATTTTATATTTGAGTGCAACACTTTGTATTATGGCTGAGATCACTGTTATGTGAGTAACAACAGGCTGTGCCATATACAAATACGGCATGATGCCTCCCAGAGTTATCTACAGTTATCTATACGTCATCTGACCCCACTGCAGCACTACCACCCTTACCAGAGAGACACTCAGGACAAGGAGGATAACCACCTCTCTTGTTATTTACTATTCACGAGCTACATTGTTTCTTTCTCCGATAATAAAGCAATAATTGCCAACCATTATTTTATCCTTAATTGGGCTTCGGTAAGGGGCTGGGAGGAAAATCTCTAAGGAGTAAAATTACGAAGAATCCAATCCAGAAATCGCAAAGAATTGCAAAAGAAGGTGTCCCTGCCAGGAGCCAGGGCACGCTTCACCTGGCTACACCAGCACTCACCACCCCGCCCCGGCAGGGCTGAGCTGGAAATCCAGCTCAGAGGTGGCGGCCGTCCCCCGGGGGGAGGCGCCGGGGCGGCAGCAGGGAGCGCGCAGCCCCCGCGGAGCGGCGCGGAGCGGTTCGCACGGTGGTCGGGGCGGGTGAGGAGTCTGCCGGGTTCGAGTGCTCGGGGGCCACGGCGAAGAGAATCCCGAGACCAAATAAGCCACCCATGGCTAATTGAGATTTGACAATGCAGCATTATCCGCTTTAGGTATAAATTATAAACATCGTATATTTATTCTGACTTGTACCTTCAGCATAGTCCACGATATTGAGATCCTGGGAGCAGCTTCTGTGCCACTGAGCTAACTATAGTACAGTCCTTGTTAATGATGCATAAACCAACCTGAAAAAAAATAAAATCAAGAACTGCTTAAACCTTAAACTGCCACTCCAGCCAAGCCAAATATTTTCTGGTATATGTAGCTACATCGCTGCTCTGATTTCTTTTTTTCTATTTTTTTATTTTACTTTATTTTATTTTTCTATGCTGCATCTTTCTGTTTTTGCAGGTCACCTAGCTCCAAGGCCAGTTTCCATTTTATGAGCCGAGATACAGCAGGTTAGGTAGGAAGGCATCTGCTGTGCCCTCTGCCAGACACTTTGATTCTTTTGTTGCTGCTGTTAATATTTGGTTCTTCTTTGCTTAGCTCTCTTCAATTGACTCACAGACAGTGTAAATCTGAGGTTGGATGGTTTAGTATGGAAAAAACGGAGAATTTTTTTTTTTTAAGTTCACTTACTTTTGACGATAGTCACTCAAGAAAAATGTATTTCAAATAACAGGCTATTTTTATCAAATATAATTTGTCTGCTTTTAATAGATGCAATCAGCAAGGAATATAATGTATGTAAAGCACGTTTGCTTAAATAAAAGCAGCAGTAAATAATAACAAAAACTGGATCTAGCAGCAATTACTCAAAGTTTCCTCCAGTACCTTAAAGTCATGGGGATCTTATTTCCCAAGTCGATACATTTTGCATATCTTGGGCCTGAGAGATGCTATTTTATAAATATGGTGTGGATGGAGAGGAAATGGTGCTTCTGCAGCCTTGCAAGCACTGACCTGACTCGAGGGGAGAGGAGGACAACAATCCCTTCTCCCAAAGACAGATCTTGGACGTTCCAGCTACCTGGTTTTGGCCAGTCAATTTAGATCTAAATGATCAAAATAGAGAAGAACTAGAGAAAAGGGGAGTGGAATACTCCAGGCCTGGTGGAAATGGCAAAACTACTGTATTAGTGGAAGAGGACATCTAAAAGTAGAAAACTGTAAAAAGGATTAAAAAGCCAGATGCCCCTTGCTTACTGGAGTTTGGCACAGCAAAGCAGGATTGACAGACAGAGCTCCTTTTAAAACTATTTTTCATTTGATAACAGTTAAAAATAATCCTTGTAAATTTTATACTAACTTTTATTCAGGTGAAAATCCCTAGCTCGTTACCGTTGCCTCTGGAATTAGTCACTGTCACAGCAAATTAGCAAGGGTAGGCAAGATAGTGACTTACCCCAGCGGCGCGGCGCACACGACCCCACGCAGCACGCGGAGCAGGACCGGCGCGAGCAGCTCCAGGGTTTGGAGACTAAGGAGCCGATTCCAGAAACCGATTTTTTACTATGTCGAAGTGACCTTGCGTGTATGTATTTAACAGTCAGGGAAGCCAAAGCAAGCAAATTGAAGAGTTAATGCGAAGCCAGACATAAAGTGAGCAGCAATGTACCAGTACGGCTATCCAGGCTCCCTGCAGATTATCGCCACACAGAGAAACTATGTCTTGTGGTTTCCTGACATGTTCTTTAGTGCATGATCAGGCTCCAGATGACTCCGGCCGCATGATGCCAAAAGCAAACCTTCTCGAGTACACTGCAACCTCAAAAAGGCTACCGGTGCCTAAGGAACCCACCAGCCTCGCACATACACACTAATGCACACTGGAAAACAACAGCCCTTAAAAGATCTGTAGATGGAAAGGCTCCCTTGGGTTTCCATCACAGATTATCCCTCCCCAGGTTTCCTCAGCTGGAAAATCCTGAGCCTCCATCGGGGCTGGTGTGAGCCCAGCTCATCCTGCTTGCAGTGGAGGAGAAGAAAGGGTGCACGGGGGGACATGTGTGTTCTCTCTTCTTTCTCCCAGTACTTCTGGCATCTTCAGCAACACTTCACACTGTTGTATAGCGAAGTGGGGAAGAATATGTTAACAATTTTTATCTCATTGGGAAGGTTTCATATTGGTCTTCCTTGGTTTACACACTAGTTGCAATAAACTACAGTGGAGGAAGATATAATGGCAATACAGTGGAGGAAGAGCCCTTGGCCTTTCTAGCAGGTAGGAGCTGTGAGCCTCTTCAGCAACTGCTGGCAGTGTGGCCACCCACCCTCCTTCCAAATACTTACTCAGAAGCATGCGAGGAATGCCCTCACCAGCTGCCCAGCAACAGCATCTGTGGGCTGCGGATCAGATCATTCCATGAAGGTAAACACGGAGATTTCTCCACCAGAAGGTGATGTTGCAACCTCTCCCCAGCATGCCCGCTGGCACACGGCAGCTCCTGGCCATCGTGTCCACCCATCCCCTTGAAACCAAGAATGGCTAAAACCCCATTGATTTCCCTGACTTGGCAATAATTAAGTATATGGCTACAGATGACTTATATTATCTGATAATCAGTTTCATTAGAAATTAAACTAATGGATTTGAGGGTATTTTTTCCTCCTCCTTTTTGTCAAAGATGTTCTCTTAGGGGGATATTGTGATTACCCCTGCACTAAGGGGACAGGAGAATGTGGAGCAGGAAAAATAGAGAATGACAAAGAGGCTGGGACATCCTTGGCTCTTCCTGCAGTGGTGCTGCTCCATCACCTCAACAAGTTCTCCAGCAGAAGTTCGCTGGCACTGACTGTACGCTCTGGCGATATGGTTGTTTAAAGCAAAATTGTGGTATTTATCCATCTCCCAATACTAAGATCACTCTGCAAATTCTTTCATTCAAAAGAAAAGAAGAAATAAAAAAGAAAAAAAAAAAAAAGCTCATTTGTTTTCAGAGCTTCACAACCTCCCCAAGGCTCCGTGCTTGACCTGCAGGATGCTAAAGGATTCTTATGGAACTTTAATAAAAATGTGAATTACCCTTGAAAGGGGTGGATATTTTGGTGCTCAGAACCATGTCAGGCAGATTCATGCTGCCTGGGAGGAGAGCGGGAACCTGGGCTGTGCTGGCCTTGCTACGGCACAAAATGAACAAGAAGGATGAGGAAAGACAGATTCCATAAACATATAACCTCTAATATGCTGGGGCTGTTAGAAGAAATCACACAGAAATATTAAGAACTGTTACGAAACAGTTCTGGATTCACTGTGTACGGACTCCACTCAATACTGTCCAGTTGAAACGAGAAGAAAATTACTTCTGTAAAATTAATACGTAAAATAAAATTTTATGGTTTCTGTTGTATTAGTGTTACTACAAAAACTAAGAAAAGCCAAAGGCTTCTGACTTGAAAAGCCAAAGGCTTCTGACTTATCACCCATATAACTCCTAGCGTAGTGGAAAAAAATTCTTCCTAGAATAAAGTTATATAGCTTGCCAGCTGTAAGCCCTGCATTTTGTGGGCTAGTACTATTCAAATGTGTTATTTCTTTTTAATTATCATGCCAAGAATAATATTTCTTTCATTATATAACACGCTCTTGCCCAGGGAAGGAAGAATTCTTTGTTACATGTATATTTACTTTCTCATACATACTGAAGACATTTAAGCTCAGCAAAATTCCTAGGGAAGTGCTTAGGAGGACATGCATTTCGAAATCTATGGTTTGCTTCATGGTTTTTACTGGGGACGGACACACATCAGTGAGAGAATAAAGCATGTTATAAATGTTATAAAGACACTACCTGAAAAATACAAATAGATGGTCATTCTTTGGAAACAAAATTAAGGGGAAGTTTAAAGAGGATTATATGCAAATTCCTCTGTAGAAATGAAGCTTGTGTGTATTGGAACTTAAAAAACCCGTCAAAACTAGACCTTGGCTTGTTATCCATGTCTGATATTTCGTATGACAGTCACAGCCCCTTTTTTCTTAGCAAACTATTTGCAAGTCAACTTTAGTATGTTTTACAAATGCATTTACTTAAAAATCTCCCATTATGTCAATGAAACTACAACTCACCTTGGGGACTGCTGAAGAGCCATTGGCAATGAGCAATATTTCAGATTAATTGTGTGTGACAATTACTGTCCACCTGAGCCCCATGCTATCACTGCCTTCCCAGACTAGAGAGTACCTAATTCAGATATGGTATCCAAGATAAACAGACACAGAATTGCAGTGTAAATATTGTGCCTATACATATTAACATCCTTTATTCTTCCTATCACTATGCCCACAAATAATAATAATAACAATAATAAATAATAATAATAATTTAAAATCCCTTTAATGAAAGTTTAAAGAACGTAAATGAAATGGTTGCAAATACCAAAACAAATGAACAGAATTATTCAAGTCCTTTCACATGCAGTATTCTCTCTGCTTTATTTAAAGAGTGTACTAAGAAAAAAATGCACTTTGCCCAAAGTGATCCATACCAGAAGTTAGAGAATAAGCCATCCACTGAGTCCACTGAAAAGAAGAGTTGAGGCATAAAAACTACTAAAAACAACTACTGTAAAACAGCAGGAAAAAGAGAGAAAAGACGACTGACACTGAAGGACAGCTCCTACTGTGAGGGATGGCTCCTACCTTTTCCAATGAGCAGTGAACAAGGTGGTGTGACCCAGGTGGTCTCAGACCTGCCTGGCTTGTGGGCTGGGTCTGGCAGCAATGTCCCTGCTGCTCTGAGATGCTTCTTAGTTTATGACAACGGTGTTGAGGAAAGCATTGCTATTTAAAAGGGAAGATTTTAAACAGCTTGTTAAGAAAAATCACGTATTTCGACTCAGATTTCATTTGCAAAGCTGCTGGGGGCACACATCAAACCTCCTCACACAGGATCCAAAGATGCCCCAATAGCAGGAGGCTGTAACGCTGCCATGTCCCGCTGCAGATACGATTCTGTACAGCCAAGAGAAAGCAGACACAAGTTTCTCCTTGGCTTTGGAGAGATGCCGCCTGGGAGATGTGAACGTTAAGGCGATGGGTGACTGCTGACAATGCAATATCTATTGCAGCATGGCTTTGGAAAACAGCATCTTTAGTATCTGTCTGCACTTGTGGGTATCGCTTGCTGTCAGGTGACGTAGCAGTGTCTCCATGAGTTAACAGTAGGACACGGGGAGGCAAAGGCAGAAATGGAGCCATGTACGCCATTCACAGACATCTGTAGGTACAGAACAAGCACTGTCTGAGGCAGCTCCCGCCATGCTGGTGTTAGCTGGCACTGGAGAGCCGCAGTATTTCCTCGGAATATTTCTAATGGCTCCTGCTGCTCCTTGCAGCGGACATGTGGGATGTTAACTTGTCCACAAAATGCTCTGTTACTCTTAGCTGAATACTCCTGCGCATCAATTTCCGTTCCAAAAGCCTGTTTCTGTCATATGCCCTCCTCCTAGGAGTAACTGATGACTCTGAAAGTTATTCTCATTTTAATACTTAGAAAGATGTACAGTTTTAAGTAAACAATGTTTTTGTTTGTTCTTTGGGATTTTTCCCAGGCTCGTTCAGGGAACTCTGAAATAGGTAGGAGTTAAAGAGTTTTGATCCTAATAAGATTTGAAAATAGTACATCTTCTGGAGTACCCACAAAAGTAAGCAGAAATAAGAAGGGGTTTAGCATTCTTTAAAGACATCATTTCTTTGCATAACCAGCAGTGATCCAAAAGGACTAGAAAAAACAAGTGGCAGCATAATACTACAATGTAAAATAAAAACACAGATTAATACCAGGAAACTACAGACTATTCCATCTAAGATTGTGTGGGGAAGTCTGAAACTATTTTAAGTGACTCCAGCTTTTTTATTTATGGGAAGTACTTGGATGTTGACATTGAAAACAAGTTTTGCGAATTCTCAAATACGGAATCTACAAGAGCAGTAAATAAAGAAAAATGTTGTGAGATTAGAATCAACAACAAATCCCCCAAACTTTTGATCTTTAACATACATTGACTAATGGACGAGAAAGTGACTTTCAGTTTAGATAACAAAAGCCAGTTCTTTGGATCAAATAAATACACAAAAGAAAAACCAGAGCCCTATCCCTGGCCTGTGAGAGACAACAATAAAACTCTACTGACTGCAAAGGAGAAGGAATGAACCCTTGAAGTAGACAACAGCAGAAAAGCAAAGGCCTCTCAGACAATGAAAAAAACAGTAATTTGACTCCCAGGTTGCATTGTTGTCAGAATGTAGAGTGTTGAGAGAAATGGGAACTGACAATATTGCCTGCACAAAAATCACAATTGTTGTAATGGGGCTTAAGCAGCAAGAATAGAGTCACTTCCTAAATTGCCAAAAAGATATTAAATATAAACAATTCAATCACTCCCTCAAAATTTCTGCCAATCCACTCTGCAATTTTAAAACTTTACAGTGAATTAAAAGACTGGCCCACTTCAGCGGAGTGCTTATATTAATCACATGGACAATAATAACGCACCTTCCTTATCTCTGCTTCATTTTTCAAAGCAATCCCCCCCCCAAAATAATCCTTAGTTGTCTTCTGCCTTTGTTCATGATATCTTTCTGTCACCAAAACCAGCATAGACTTACGGATTTTTAAGGCCAAAAAGAGCCGTTACAACAATTTCCTTTATACTCCTATAACACAGGCCACACATTTCATACAGCTCTTCGTGCCTCTAGGACTGCATCTTGTAGATTGAACCCAAACTTGTCTTTTAGAAAATTATCCAAATTTGATGGTAAAACTCACAGTGGTAGAAAACCTACCACACCTTTTGGCAGTCTGCTCCAAATACCAATTGTTACTATTCCACGTGCATGATCCCTACATTTGCAAAGAATATTTATAAATAATATCAAAATTATCATTCTATTGTTATATTCTTGCATCTAAGACAAAATAAAGCCTGTTTATTGGCAGTAAGAGCACCTCTACCTATTAGCATACTAAACTTGAGGTTACAGGCCTGAGAAACGTCTTCGCGGAGATAAATGAACACCTGAGAAAACACTGGCTTGTTAAAAAATGAAGGTGTATGGCTCTGCTATGTGGCCCTGTGCCAATAATATGAAAAAGCAATTCCCAGCACCTGCACGTGCATGTACAAGTTTTGATTTTAGCAGATAAGAGAGGGTGCGTGCCACCTATTAAAGTGCTGGAGAAAAGCTTTGATCCCATTGACATCTTATATATGTGTGTGCGTGTGTGCATATATGTACCTATTATATACATTAAAATCCATTTTATTCATTCGCATAGGAGCTTTTTTTTAAGATGCCATTTTGTTTCCTCAAGATTTTTGTGTTTATCACGTAGTGATCCCTAGGATGACTGAGAAGTTGAGAAAGAGGAAAGGCCTATGGTTTGTAATTTTATACATTTTATTGAGCAAAGCACCTGGAATGAAATGCTTGCTCTATCGAATTCAGTGCCAAAACTTCCACCCATTTCAGCAGGGCCAGAATTTCAAATCCAAGTTAAAAGGTCAGCTTAGGTGCTGAAAGTTAAACAGCTGCTTAAGCAGAAAAGAAAGTTCCCTCACTGCTGGCTCAGATGCGTGGACAAGACAAGACACAACAGATGAGGCTAAACAGCAGGGTAAAGGTTTACTTGTCACTGTTAGAAACACAACTATAATGAACAACGTCCAGGGCCTGAATATATGGTTATAAGAGATACCAGAATCCCTAAATAATTATTTTTGAAATATAAAGGTTTATGTTAATTGAACCATGGATCTGATCTTCATTTCCTCCAGCAGACACTTCACCTCCAAAGCTCCTGCCCTACTGCAGCCCGGTTCCTCGGCTGTGATGTGGGGCCAGCCGGTCCCGCGACCTGCACCGGACACCTCTCCAGAGGCTCTCAGTAAACTGACTCCTTTTGCACTGTGGTATATTAAGCAGATACTCCTTCTATTTCAGCGTCCCTTCTATGCTGAGAAGATGAGGGGGTGGGAGAAAATAGGTTCAGTTTTTACCAGCCTTGGCAAAACGGGCCTCTTTCAGCTCCTGCTACTACAGGCACCTAAATGCTCAAAGCTCGATTGCACCCTGTAACGGTGAGAGTGCTGGTCTCCACTGATCACTCTCACGCCAGGAACCAGCTGAGCTTATTCCTTCAGTGAGTTATGACCTCTGAAACCTGCTTGCCTTCTCCTATCAGTTCCTGCCTGGAGCCTGATGTAGGACCAGGAACAGTCTCATTTACTTGGGAACAATTCAGCCAAATGCTTCAGATATCACCAGAGAATGGCAAAACTTTGCCACTCAGAAATTACTCCTAAGGCAATCTGTTTTATTTACCTGTTAGTTGGGTGTCAGTCTTCTACACTACATTTCTAAAAGCTTCAGTCATTTAATTTTTAAGTGTCTCAAGCAGGAAGAATTCCACACTAAGTTTCCATGCTTTTAGCTCCTCCTCTTATTCCTTGTTCCCGAAGTGCTAATGCAGCTCCTCCATTTCAGATAATCTGTTGGAACAGCAGAAAACCAGAATTCCTTGTCGGTGAAGCCTTGATGCTTAGGGTAAGAAGGGGAAATATTTTCTTCTTAGGGGTATCACCCTTTTTTATTTCTCTGTAGTTGGTTGAGGGGATTAACATACCTTATCTACAAGCAGATTAAAAAAAAAAAAAGGCAAGAAACAGTCAGCTTTTCCTGCATACCCTACTGCTTCAGGTACTTAGGCTCCGATTCAGCCAGTGGAGCAAGTAAGCATATGCTTCTTTTCGTAAGTTTAGTCCCTCATGTCCAATGAACTCAGAGTCGTTACAGTGGGAATAGCCCTGATGAGGCTACTGTCCCGTTGGACAGGCTCTGAACTACACCCTTTGGTCTGGACAGGCAACAGAGATGCTTCCTTACCTCCTCCTTACCTCTGGCAGATGTCCTTTGCGCAAGTACTCACATACACAGTGCACAGGTATTTTGGGAAAGGGGACTCAGTGTCTATCTGCTGCCCTGCATATCAGGAGCTGGCTGCCCTTCTCCCTGTCTCCAGACTTACCCTCGCTAATGAACGCTCAGTGATGCGGGTTCAAAAGTGACACTCTACCGTTCTCCTTTTCAGGGAGACTTGATAGTAAATGGCAATTAGGATAACCAAATTCACAAAGTAGTACAAGATCTCAACTCAGCAACAGAAAATAGGTATACATTTTATCCTTCAAGATTCCTGACCATTTTCAAGCAGTTTTTGCTTAAGCTAGAGTTTTAGTCCCTTTCCCTTTTTGCACAGTGCTTTCTCACCAGACATCTGTGGCAAATCAAACCAAACTTTCTCCTCATTAACCGATGTCTTTATTTGATCCCATATTCAAAAGAAATCTCAGGTCCAAGACACCAGCATTTTTTTCCAGCCTTCTGAACTCATCTTAAATTTCTTAAAATTGTCAGTATTTTAGACTATATTTTCCTCCTCCTATTGAAGGATTTTTCTGTTCTTCAGATTTGCTACAAACAATTGACATGAGATGTGGCCATTCCCTCATTGTCAAGAAGTCATACCTGGATGGAATTCGGGAAGGTTTAACTGTTTCATGGTCTCCAGTGTGGGGAGATCATGTGTCATGGAACCTTTGTTGCAGTCACTCAACTTGTGTTCCTCAGTTCAGAGGCTAAACACTGTCATTTCAAAAATTTAAGATGACTCAGGATGTGTTTTTAGGACAACGATAAGCAAAGCTGCCCAAGTGATGCTGAAAGAGTCTGCAGGAGGCAGTCTTCCTGGTGAGAAGGACAAAACTACAATCCTGCCTATGTTAAGACCAGTCTAAAGATGGACCACTGGAAGAGTTTTGCCCATTTCTAGGAGGAAGAGTACCATTTCATGAAAAAAAGAATTTCCTTTTGTCCTCATTAAACTTCGCCAAAATATCTAGATTACGTTCAATAGATTCTGACCTCATTAAAAGTCAGAACTGGGAAAAAGTAGAAACTTCATTACTGAATCCCATGGTCAGGTTTTCACTACTGTTAGATGTGCTTGCTGCACCTCCATAGTTTTGAGTTGGAGAAAGACGAGGGAAGCACTGTCATCTGAAAGTGGTTAGAACTACTTCAAATTGAAAGTTGACTTTTTCCCACAAAAGGACCATATAAGTCTCATACAATGTATATTCAAGGTCAGCATATAATAGGAGCAAGACGGTGCATTTCAGAATTGGGATGTTAGACTTGGAATATCTCAGTATATAATTTCCTGCTTCTGTGCTTCTGAACTAGCATCTTTTTTAAATCAGAAAATCAAGGTACGTGAAAACGAAAGGAACTATTTTGCCTTTTTGTCCTTCTAAAGATATTGCTTTTTCCTACACCTTTCCATCATTTTTGTCTACAATTTCTTTAGCTACCTCTTGAACCAATTGATTTTGCCACTCTTAGTGGACCTTCCTTATAATCGGTTCAATATGTGTATTTCCCTTTGGATGAAATACAGTAGTTTCATGTTATGTTCCTATCTGCTCCTAATTTCCTAGGATGTGCATTATGTCATCTTGTTTTTGTGGTTTTGCCAGTGGGAAAAGTTTGTCTAGGTCAATTTTATCAGTCTTCTGCATATGAGGAAAAGGATCAATTAGATCACCACAATGTCTCCCCTTTGCTAGTGACAGCAACCTTATTTTCCTCAACCACAGCTCATTACATAAATCTTTCTGTTTTGCAAGTGCCATAGGTTTTAACATTCGATACAGAGATTTAGATCTTATCACAAAATCACATGGAAAATTTGGATTTGTAGATAGCAGCAAGAACACCAAAACTCAATTAAGCAGCACACAATTCTTTGGCAACAACTGCTAACTTTTGCTCCCAGAAGAGAGTTACTAATTTTCAGTCTTGAATTTCATGGAAATATCACAAAAAGATTCTTGAGGTAAACACAATTAAACTATGATCACGTTGTAGTTTGAAAAGTAACACGTTAAGTGGCAAGAGGACTTACCATGTTTATTGCCTCTCTGTGGCTTCCAGATTAAATTTGAGCAGTCAGTGAGATTTACAGCAAGCTTCCTGACCACATTTATTGCAGTTTTTCTCTGTAAAACCAAGGGTCTAGCTTTAATAAATTCTCATCATTACCAATGTATATAAAACAAAACAAAACAAAAAGCAAATGTGCCAAAGGCAAAAGGACAGTTCCATGATGTGCATTTGCAATGAGGAAAACACCATTCAGCATCTCTTTGAGAAAGACAATGAAATCAGGAGAAAGAGACCTTGAAGAACTGGAAAAGGGAAATACAGGATGTTTTTTTCTACTCAGAAAGGATTTCTTTTTCTCTTCCACTGGCCAGCTGAAAAGATAAGAGAGACAATATGTTTGGCATCCTTTTCCATCAGTAATTATGATGTTTGCCTCGGTGTCTTGGCCCTGTTTACGTACATCTTCCATGGAGGGATGCGTTCTCCTTAGCTGCTTTCCAAGCTTGTAGGATATGAGCTGGCTGGTACAAAAGCTGTGTAGCTGCATTAACCTGGCACTGATCCCAGGCTCGTCAACCCTGCTGTTTGCACTTCCCAAGTGTGTTAAATTTCTTCTAATATTCTGCAGAAAGAGACTGCTAGCAGAAATATTTGCTGAGACAGCTTTCAGAAAGGGCCACTGTGGTACTGAACATTAATGATATACTTACAAGTATTTCCAATAGCACTTGCGTACCAAGTACCATGCTCATGCGTCCCACCAAAAAGGGCAGACTGTGTAACCTCTACATCACGGACTGTGCAAGATTTAACTATGACCGAGTTGAGAATTTATGTGTATACATATTTTAAATGACCAACATATTTGATCAGGTAAGCTGTCCAGTAAGTTAATGACACAGTCATGTTTCTGATGTAACTTCCATGTACTTCCTCTGGGATTATAGCAACGAGAAGAGTAGAGAGGCTAGAAAATGTCCAAAGAATTATGAACATGTTCTTATTTACTGACCATATCCAAAACCTTTCTGTTCTTGGATTCACTCTGAATCTAGCCTGGAGCTGAATTCTTTCTGGAGATCAATACTATTATCATTTTCTTATGTGGGATTCACTCACTATTGACATATTCCTTTGTCTTTGATAGATACACATGTAGTACAATAGGTATTGTTTTTATCTACCACAATAGCATCCACAAACTCAAGTGAAGTGATATATTGCCTCTTTTCTAACTTTATTTGACTCTGGTTAAAGGATTTTCACTTGTGTGAATGTTTCCTTACTTTTCTAAGGCTGCCCATTATATTTGTGAAATGTTCTGGTTTGTAATGTCCGTGTGCTCTCAGATGGGCTTTAAAAACAGAATAGCAATAGCCACTTTGCAGACTGCATGTACTTTCCTCAAGATAAGCAACAGTGAGTGTAGAATTACAATTCTTCTAAAGCTTTTGTAGTGTACAAATAGTGCACTGGGGGAACACAAAGCTCCCCATTCACATTTATTGCCTTCTCCGTGTCATTTCTCACTTACCAGGGCACTTCTTGGTGCATTTTGACAAGCTCTGTGGATTTAAGCATTTTTAAAAATTCATTCATCTGCAAAGTAGTAGTTTATCTCTTATTTTCATTCTCTCAATTTGAATTTTCATTAATCTCTCTCATTTTTCTAGGTTAATGCTTATATTCAGAGGCACAAATGCCAGGGTTTGTTTGATGAGTTAAATGGTCTCACTGCATGACAGATCTGTTTGATGAAAGTCACCTTCCTTCCTGCCCATGCACTACTTTTCCATATTCAGGAAGCATTTTTTAAGAGGAGACAGCACTGAGGTAATTCTGCCCCTACTTAAATCCCGTGACACCCATATCCGAAACTTAATACACATAGAGCTGAAAATAAGAGCTCTTTAAAAGCCTTGAGTTAAGAATTACACACAGGCAGCATTTAGCCCTTTTGCTTGCATTTTTGTCCTTCTCCTACCAGATACAGCAGACAGTTCTTTTCTCTTTAACTCTGAGCAATGAAGTGAATGATATAGCACTAGAAGTATGCATAACACTTCTTCACTCTTCTTTTTTTTTTTTTTACCGTGAGAAAACAGACAGTAACCTTGACACATATGAATAGAAAGCTGTAATTTTGACCTGTACAGACAATAGCCTGCCAGATAGTTGTAATACAAATATCAAGGAAGAATGAAAAAAGACAGATATGCATGAAATCCTGGCTCCATTGAAGCGGGTGGGAATTTTGCCATTGATTTGAATGGAGCCAGGATTCCACTGCGAAAGCATCGTTCCGCTGTAAAAGTTGTCACTTTTAAGTCTGTACACCCTCATGCAATCAGTCCCAAACTCCTGATGAAAGGAGTTGTAATTTTTCATATTGCCCAAATATTTTTTTAACAGCTGACCCTTTCTCTTACTTAAACACAACCTCCTTCTCCAAGACATGTATTGAATGCTTTTGTTGATTTTAATATGACTTTTAGCAACTTTCCCACATTCCAGTAAAGCCTACTTGAGCTATTTGCTTCCACTCGATTCCTCTTCTTGTTCTTTTCACTTTTGTTAAAATCGCTGTGAACGCAACTGAAACTAACTGAAAATCACAGGGAACCTGGTTGGACTGTGGCACTTTCTGGCTTCCTGATAGCAGCAATACTTTATCATTTTGACTGCTTTTGTTCTTGGCAATACATGTAGATAAACTACTTATCTACTGGTGTTATCTTTATTGTGCCAAAGACTTAAGTTACAAACATAGGGGTGGATGTTTGGGGAACATTTATGTGGTTGTTTCATTGGAGAAACTTCTTGCTCGCTATCTATGTGGTCAGCGCATCTGTCTACCCTCATGCCTGACTTTTGGAGAAGCAACAATGTGGTTCCAAGAGGAGAAAGAAGAAATTAGAGGGCAAATATTTTATATTATGCTTAATATAAAACAGTCAGTGATGTAACTTGCAATGATGGAACGTCATGTGACTTACACAAACAATTATAGTGAGTTCACAGAAGAAAATGGTATTACATGATTTAGGACACGATATTATCTGATAAAAAAAAAAAAAAATCACCCAAACCAAGCAAAAATAACCATAGACAAAACAGCAAACGTACAAGCAAAATATTAGCCCAGCGGCAGTGAAGAGAGTGTGACCTGGGGCCGACGCCAGCGCGTGGGGCAGTTCGCAGGACGCCAGTGGGCACTGCCCTCACCTACCGACAGCCATCGCGCTCCTTGCAGGATGGAGCCACCAGAAGGGTTCCCATCAGGTGCCTGACAAGTAAAACTCTCCTCCACAGAAAGAATAAGATTAAAATGATAATCACTTGCCCCACTCTGCAACTGAGACAGTGCATGGTAGAGGAGAAAAGTGACTACCTGAAACGAGGAATCTTATCAATGCTTATAAATATTTAAAGGGAGGGTGCCAGGTGGATGAGAACAGTCTTTTTTCAGTGGTGCCCAGTACTAGAATAAGAGGTAACAGGCACAAATTTAAACATAGGAGGTTACATCTAAACATGAGGAGAAACTTCTTTCCTTTGAAGGTGGCAGAGCACTGGTACAGGCTGCCCAGAGAGGTGGTGGAGTCTCCCACTCTGGAGACATTCCAAACCTGCCTGGATACCATCCTGTGCAACTGCTGTAGGTGACTCTGCCTTGGCAGGGGTGTTGGACTGGATGATCTCCAGAGGTCCCTTCCAACCCTGATGATTCTGTGATTCTGTGAAGAAAGCAAAGCTTTGCGCTGTATGTTTCCTGCAGGCAGAATGGGTATGGTGGCTTTTAAACAGCTGCAGCAACCAGCACCAAGGCAACAGCCAGACTCTGCCTGATGCACCAGAGAGAGCTTTCTGATCATTCTCCACCCAGCACCTTTATTCAAACCCAACAGCAGCGGTCAGCTTTTGGGTCTACCTGAATTTCTAGGATCTGCACCGCGTTTTGCTGTACCTTAACACTATGGCAGTGGTTCAACCATGCAAAGCCTTGCAGGACCTCAGCTCCCAATGAACCCTGAGGAGCACCCTTGTTGGTGGAACCCAACAGGTCCCGTTTGCTCCAGCAAGGACAATTAGAGAGGGCGAAGGGCTCCTCCTCCCACCACTCTGGCAAGTGGCAGCTCTGCCTTTTGCAGGCTCTGCCCAGCAGCCCCGTTGGCAGCCCC